>NC_056729.1:661117170-661239670 GCF_019279795.1 Protopterus annectens | reverse complement strand
CAAGTTGCACCATCACGGTTTAGACCAATAATTAACATTGCTATAGAAAAATGTTACTATATAAATCTGTTACATAATTTGCTTGACTGTATAAATAAAATGGGAGCAGGTGCAGTGTCTGACACTACCAAGCAGAGGCTGAAATATGCAGGTGCATCCCAAAAGGGCACACCTTCATCATTGTTTGAACAGCAAGTAACTGGCAGCAGCAATCTCTCTCTCTCTCTCTGGTTCTGTTTATCACTTTACTGTATTAGAGCATGAACACTGCCCATAAAAAAGACACCATATATTTCAAATGGATGTAACACTCAAACTAGCAAAAATCATTTAATTTTTTAACAGATCATGCAAAAGTGGACTGCCTGTGTGTCTCACCACCCAGACTAGCGGTCGAGACAGGACAGGTATGGTAAGCTGCTGACCAATCACTTTCATCTCTGTAATTGTAAAATTGATAGAATCCTTTCTGAAGGGAAGACTTGTTTATTAAATTTTAACCAGTATACATACATAATGGGTACATGTTTTCAGGCTGATGGAATGAAGGCCCTTGACTGGGCATCTAAAATCTTTAACCAACATATCTCTTGATGTGGCTTATCTATTCTTCAGTGGAGCTATGGACATACTAGCACTCAAAAGGTTTTAAGCTGAACAGCCTTCAAATGAATCATTGTGTTAGCCTTGTTAAAACATTAGGACATAATGTCAGTAATTAGGAAGGGTATTTAATGTGCTCCTACAGGGGTTATTACTACAACTAAATCACTTTAATATCTGTAAAAAGTCTATGTCACTGGCACTGAAAAGACATTAGAGAAAGCAATATGTTCCTTCTTAAGTACCACTAAATTTGCAGCAGAGTGGATGCACAGTGAATTGTGCAGTGGATAAAACAGGACTTCTTAAAATTGCTCCAGGAAAGAAAATTCCAGAGAAGAACTACACACTGAGTGAAAAGGTTCAACAACAGTGGTTGAACAAAATCTTGTGGTGCTTATTTACAATCATTTAGATATGAAAGCTCATTGCATTAAACTGGTAAGAATAGTCAGGAGGATCCCAGCATGCATATGGGAGGACAGCATGACATCCTCACTTGAAAGAGAGGAATCGTTATTCATCTGGAGCTTTGTGTCTGTCTTAACTTTGCAGAGACAAAAACCCATCTGGGGCTGTTCAGGCTAGGATCCTCAAGATGATATAGGCATGCCGACTGTCTTTGTAAAGAAAGTTAAATTGAACTTAGCAACATTATCTTTGAGATAAAGACAGAGAGGGAATAGATGACATAAGCCTAAAACAATAAAGTTTGAAGATAATATGTGTCAGTTAAGACATCACATCTAAATAAGAGAGCACAATGTGAAAATGGAAGATGACTCAAAGAGATGGGCAAAATTATTTTTTTCACTGAGAATGTTGTGGATGTCATAGACACACACACACACACACACACACACACACACACACACACACACACACACACACACACACACACACACACACACACACGTGCCAGTAGAAAGAAGCAGAGTTCCTGTGCACTACTCATTTTCATCTCTGAGTTTCAGCATGACAGATTACCTCATGGTGCTGTAGTGCTTTGTAAGACTGCACAATGAATTAGAACACAGTGTACAATATAACAGTCCATGGGACCTACAGACTTTGAGCTTGATTATTTAATATTGTCTACCTGTGTTTGTTTGTTTGTTTGTTTTGGAATCACAACTTACTTCTTCCATTTTTGAATGGACTATAGTTTGTGTTATGAGCCAAAACATAACAACAACAGTCATGAACTGCATAACTTTTTGCTCATCCCACCTATTCCTCCTCTAACAAACTCTGTGAAGGTGAGTGGCTTTTCATAGCAACTTTCTATGATCTACAAATCCACAAAGACATGATAGTTGGCAGAAGTGTTAACTGAGAGGAGGGCTGCATAAAAAAAATTCCACTAGGTGATAAAAGTCGCATTAAATTTCATTGAGGGACAGAAATCCAGTTAAGGATGTTATTATGTTTGTACAGTCATAATGTATGAGAAGAAATAACACATTCTTCTGCTTGGTTCTACGGCCATACAAGGGGCAACCACAATAAGATAAGTGAAAGTAGAAGTGTTAAGACTTCTTCCTAAATTTCTGTAAGTGAGAGCTGAAAAAATCGCTAGTTACTGATGTATGCATTTGAAATGAGAAGTTATGCAGAAGTATTATTACTTCTAAGAATTCCCAAAATGAAGGGAAGTTGCAACACACCTTAGTCAAAACATTACATAACACTTGTAATTTCCCTTATTACCAAACAATGCTGGCATGTTCTTTACCGCAAAATGTCTACTTACAATTTAAATGTTGCAAAATTTCAACTCAAATATTTGCTTTAAGATACAGGTAATGAATAATATCTTGACTACTGTTTCTGCTCCACAGTGTTAATTATATAATCCTTATATGGACAGTGCTGCTTATACTTCTCAACTGTCCAGATTTTGGTTTACATTTTTGTCTGTTCCTCATAAAATTTGTGGTTTCAAATAATGACATACATTTGAGTTTCAGACTTCAAATCCTTCAGAAAATGTACATTAAAACAAACCCAGTTATTCTACCAATGTTCTAATTGTCCCCCATTCTGCTTTGTCCAGATTTCTTGCACTAAGAGGTTGAGAGGTATGCTTATGATACATTATATCTTCAGTTTATATCCGTTCTGAAGTCATTAGTAAAAATAGACCCATGAGGCCCAATCTACTAACTTTAAAATTAAATAATAAAATAGACAAATAAATCTAAGTAAATAACTTATTTACGTATATTGAGATGTATAAATGGAGTAGCATGTTGATATTTTCTTTGTATATTTTAAGTAGCACTGCTGTGAATACGTGGAATAATATTTTCATTTTATAAGCACATATCTGATGATGTTTATATGGATATATGCAAAAGCAATTTGCTTTATTTGGTACATTCTGAAATGTACACACTTATAGAGAGTAGGAGATATGCCTGTTAGCCATGCAAAATATCACAAATGGTCAAAAACGCACTTGATTGATGAATGTCATTGTGAGGCCAGTGAGGGGGTAGTGTTTGCCCACACAAAAAGCATGTATTCTTACTAGATGATTTCCATTTCAACTGGTTTGTTTAAAATAACATTTGACAAGTTGATGTGCACTAGTATGTCTTAAACCCAATAGATAGATTATGTGTATGGAAATGTGCTTTAATCTGTTTGATAGTTTTCTACCAAAATTCATAGGTTCATAGGTATATACTAGACTAATGACTGCCATGACTTTTATAAGCCTAGCCATGTAACCAACCCAATTGTGTTCCTATGCATCATGGGCATTTATTAGAAAGGGGTATGCTAAGAAGTTTCTAGAGGTTATGTTTTGGGATGTCATCCTAATTTGGGCATAACTGCCAGCCTCTGTCTATCAGAGTCATAGCGGCCAGACCTGGGGTGAATTTCCAATTTCTTATCCACTGGTCAAGGTTGCAAGGTTGCAGTTAAACAGGGTTTGAGGTGGACTATGCTTCACATGGATAGGGAGCCTGTTCCATAGCATGGGAATCCTTTGAGACACATACTTGTCTCACCACTGTGTTTTATTTATGACAGAAGGAAAATGTAAATCCTTGGATCTAGTGGTTCTGATGCTATTCATTTTGCAGATGTACAAAAGGTCCATGAGAGCTGGATCCAAGGCTGCCTTGTATGCCAGGCATAGATCACCCTTCATTAACCTGTGGGAGGCCAAGTGTAGAGACAGGGCTTTAAGGTGATCCATGCAAGACAATGTGTTTATACCCTGGATTCTTCTGGTAGGGAACTTTTGTGGGCATTCCAACCATTGCATATGTCAGGTACACACTGAATAGAACATTATACAAACCAGATAAAACTTGTAATAAGACCTCACACAAAATCAAATAACCAAAATAGTGAGTTCAATGCTAGTCCTGCAGTAAATTAAATAAGTTGAAAAAAGAATCAACTTTCTAATAGCATGCAACTTCTAATAAAGTAGTTAAGCATTTTCGTCCACATACATCAAATTAAATTCATCACAACTATCATATGCTAGAAACTCAGCCATTTATATACAAAATTTAAAATCTATCAAGTCACAAATTGCTTTGTGCTGCTTAACATTTCCTTAAAGTAATAACAACTAATAAAAAATAATAATAAAATGAATAAATCCCTTAAATCCATCCTTCTCTCATATTAATACAAATGCTCATAAGACACTCCAAGTACATATCCTTATAATTTAGCTAATTTTAAGGCATTGCTTAGCATCTTCATTCCTGGTGGTGTACAGGCATTAAGTCTGATATACCATAAAAGTTCCTTATATTCTAGTCTATATTTCCAAGAAGCCCCTCTTTGGTTCAAAGGAACTTTTTCTAAAAGAAAAAAGAAAAAAAATGTTATTGCCATCACATTTTGCTTATGTTTGTAGGGGGCATTGCTTTTATTAAAATTAATATTGTAATGCTGTTCATATATTCTTTTTTTCAATACACGTTCTGTCTTCCCAATATAATAAGCATGTCAGAAATTACAAAATGACAAGTAAACCACCCCTGTTGTGTTACAGTCAATGTTATTATACAATTTAAACTCAACATTGATAGTATTGAGTTTCAGTTTTTCACCCTCAAAAATGTATATACACTGGGACCACCTTCCACATTTTCTAATACTCTTAAAAGATCTGTTCCCACTATTAACTTTATTTCCTACCTCTGTTTTTTCTTTGATGTCCAGATGCCTTTTGTATATAAATTGAGCCTTATTACTTAATACATCTTTGCAATTGTCATCATATTCAGTACATTTCCAATTGTTTAATATATGCTTAACCTGGCTGCTGTCAGTTCCATATTTAATGGTCATAGTAGTATTCATTTAACTGTTATTGCACTGCCTTCCAGGGATAGGAAGCATGGGTTCTGCTGAAATTCTAAAAACATTATCTACAGTTATCAAAATAAAAGAGAGACTGTAAAAGTGAATGTACTGAGGAGGGGTATCTAAGATTATTCACCTGAATCTGAGGTACAGTAATCTTTATATATATTTATATATGTAGAGATATATACGCAATAAGGCTATGAGAG
Source organism: Protopterus annectens (assembly GCF_019279795.1). Lineage (NCBI taxonomy): Eukaryota > Metazoa > Chordata > Ceratodontiformes > Protopteridae > Protopterus > Protopterus annectens. The sequence continues at coordinate 661,234,517 of NC_056729.1, read as the reverse complement.
TCACAGCACAGCACCCCCACCACCACCACCATGGAAGACAGTGCAGGAACAGTGAAGCTCACCTACAGAAGTTATTTAAATCCATAACTGTGAGTTTTCTTTTGAACTTGCAGTTCATTTTTCAACATAGTGAGAGTTGCAGCAGTAGGTCTTAATACTTTTACGAGACGGAGTAGCATGAGATTTTCAAAGACCAAAATAAGAGTTTGTTTATTTTGGCCTGTGATTGCTGAATACCACTGTCAGTTTTAACAACATAACAACCAGCAAATCAACCATCGAACTAGGGTTACCACCTGTCCTCTTTGGAGGTTGTGTCCTCTGACAAAAACATTGTTGAAACCAAAAAAATATTAAGTATCTAGAGGATGTTATGACACATATTATGTTATGTTATTATATAAATAGTTAATTAAAATATCTAAAATACCTAAATTTAATACTAAATAGAACAAAGAAACAAACTAAACTGCTACAAGAAAAGCTTTTATTTAGGCAAAAAAAAAAGTTCTATTTTTGTACTGGTACTTGTCATGTCTGTAAAATCTGATGTGTGTCCTGAAATGTCCCAATGTTGGCCATTTGAAAGGTTGAAAAACTAGGCAACCGAACTCAAACCTTCTAGAAGAATATATTTAATACCAAAGGTAGGTTAAAAACATCCACAGTTTAGTGCTTTCATCTGTAAAACAAATACATCATCAGAACTGTGAATGTACTGCTTGTGGAAGCCATTTTAAAACATAAGTGTAGAAGACACACCTCCCATGTAAACCAATCACAACTTGTAGCTGAAATCTGTGTGAAACAGAAAAAATATAGTAACAACACTAAAAATGTCAAAACTTTTAAAACCTGAACCAAAATACATAAATACAAACTGGTCAAAAAAGCAACTAAACAAAAAATGTTTGATGAAACACAAAATCATATTCTGCAGGCTCTCCTTTTTAGTTTACTGCTGATAGAAATACTATCATTTAAACCAGAAAAGTTGGCAGCATCCGGCTTAAGCTGTCATGACATTTCCAGGTGAAGCAATTTGTTCTGCCAGTTCCCTACATAAAAGAAATTTTGTATTTGTTCAAGAACTAGAAATGTCACAAACAATGGAATGCCTGGCCAGTGCACCTTTACTGTCCTTAAAGAGTCCAGAAGTGGTCGGGGTAGCCATGGTAAAAAAACATGGATCTTAGTATGTTGAATTGTTCAAGACACACGTCATCCAAGGGCAAATGAGAGGTTCTGATAAACTGATTTTACCACCTCCTCTTCTGATGGAAGGGGTGGCAACTGGTGAAAAAAAGAAATGTGCTACAATAAGTGGACTTCCTGTAAATCCTGGTAGTGAATTCTTCATCAACTCCTTTTCTGATATCAATGTCAAGATAATTAATCCGGTCACATTCAAAGGAATATGTGAACTTTAAAAAGGAGGTGCTGGCTTTTAACTGTAGTATGAATTCTTCAGCTTAATCAACACTTCCTTCCCAAATGATAAGTAGATCATCAAGGGATCTGAAGTAACTAGCACATTTGGAAAAGAGGGGGAGTTTAAAAGATGATTCTAATTCCCATCTTAACAAGACAGCATTTGTAAACATGAGGGCACATGCGGCCCCCATAGCCACTCCAAGAGTCTGCTTGTAAAATTCACCCTCAAAGGCCAGAAAGTTGTTGTTTATCACATGAACTCACTAACCAATTCATAATCTGTTTCAGAAAGTAAGCCAAATTGTTTTACAATCTCTGTGAACCACTCCAACCCCAGTCCATGGGGTATTACAGTAAATGAACTTTGTACAACACAAGTAACCAAAAATAATTCATCTTTTGCTGGTATGCCCTTTAGTTTATCAAGAAGGTGCCATGAGTCTGTTATAATGTGTAGAAAGGAAACAAACAGGTTTTTCAATTTTAGTCTATAAACTTGGCCAGAGGCTCTGTAACTGATCCACTAGCAGCTACAATTGGACATAAGGGGGGGTCAGATAGATTGGAGTGGATTTTGAGAATACTAATAATCTTTGGAATAATAGGAAAATCCACTCTAAGGAAGTTGTATAAGCCTTGTGGAATTTTATCGAATAACAGCAACTCATCCAGTGCCAATTTAATGACCCTGTAGGCTATATTGATTTAATTTCTGGAAACATCACTGTACACACAATCGTCATGCAGAAGATCTAACATACGCACAGAGTAGTTGGCACTCTCCATAATAACCAGGCCCCCACCTCTGTCTGGTTTTATGCATCTAATATTGTAATTGTGAGTAAATTGTTGGAGAAGCTGTTTTTCTTTAACCAAAAGGTTAAACATTTCTTTGTATTGTTTTGCAACAGTGTGCTTATTTCTTTTTCACATTGCTTCTCAAAAACATTGATAACTGGGTGTAAAGGGGGATTTGCTGTACTTTTCCTCTTAAACTTGTCAGGGTGTTACAACTAACTTCTTCCCCAAACAGTACTTGAAAATTAAGCTTTCTGGTGAACAATTTTAAATCAAGGAGAGTGTCATCCACCCAGGCTCAAGTGGAGGGGATGAAGATAAACCCCTTCAAAAACAAACTATGGTGCTCAGGACCTATCACCATTTCTGTAAATTTGTAAATAAGATATCCCAAAAAGGAAATATATTTACAGTACCTGAAGGCATAGTAGTGAGCTCCTGGGTGAATAAATCATCAGCTACCATTACTGATTCTGATTCGTATGTCATCTCTTGTAGTTCCTGTTGTTCTTCATCCTCCCCTGGGGATTGGGATGGGGTTGGGAGTACTCAGACTGGCGAAAGTTGGATTGTTACTTGTTGGCCAGTCTTTCTGACCTTCTCAATGGTATTCCCTCTAAAGTGATATCCAGTTGAGCTGTTTCCTTATGATTGTTAATATAAAAAGTCTCAACAAGATGTTTTTTGTTTATTATACCCTGAGGAGCAGGGTATACAGTTCTATTACGATAATCTGAGTCATCCCTGAGTAATTGTTTGTTATCTATGGCCTGAAAGGTGTTAAACTAGGACTTGAATTGTGAAAGTCTAAATCAGCAATGATAGAATCTACTAGTTTAGTAATTTCCTGTTTAAGGTTCACCAAATGTCTGTCATTTTCTATAATGAGCAGTTTGGTAAGTTTTAGACCTGTACGATCAAATGATTCAAATATTTCATGGTGAAAGGGTGAATTTGCTTGTATACCTTGTGTGAACTTCACATATGGAGCACTTTAGGTACATGGTGTCTCTACACTTTCACCGAAAAAGTAGTTAGCCAACTGTAGTGATTTAAATTTGTATAAACACTTATTCAATACAGAAATTTGTTCTTGCAAAGATAAATAATGACCATCTGTAGACTGTATATATTCTTTCTGGTTCAAAAAATCCCATTTATCCAACCAAGAATGTACATTTGCAGTAGTAGAAAAATCAGTTGCAGGCTTACCAGCAGATGCATTTGAATTCAATTCAGTCTCATGCCCTGCATTAACTGCTCCACTGTGACAAGAATGGCTGCTCACCCTAGAAACATTGTGTCCGTGATTAAATTGTGTAAGTGCCTGGGTGAGTTGTTGAATTAACAAAGTAAGATTTCCAGGTTCAGGTGTGAAAAAGTTAGGTGCATCTTGATAAAGTTCCTGTGGATGAGTAGCTGACATACCCAGAACACTCAAGAAACAAATAAACCAAAGGAAGAAACAAGAGTGCAGCTCTGGTACTGGAAGAAAACCGTAGCTAATAACAGCATATCAGCCACCAAACTCAAAACTTGTCAAAGAATATGTTTAATACCAAAGGTGTCCACAGTTTAGTGCTTTAGTCTGTAAGCCAGGGTTGCCAGATTTTTAAAGGGAAAGGTAGGGACCAAAAAAAGGTCCTTCACACTAAGTGAAGACCAAAAACCAAAAAAAAAAAAAAGGTCTTAATGCAGAACATCAGGCAGTTTCACATTAAACAGAAATGGCTCTGTTTTGTGATTTTTTGATCGGCTAATATACCAGCATACGGGCCAATAAAAAAGAACAAAGTGGAGGCTGTTTGCAGGGATTTTTAACCGGCGGTGTGGGACTCAGGATTGGGCTGTCGATCCCGGGACAGTCCATCTCAAATAGGGATGTCTGGCAACCCTGTCTGTAGCACAAAGACACCATCAGAACTACGAATATACTGCATGTGGAAGCCATTTTAAAACATAAGTGCAGAAGACACACCTCCCATGTAAACCAATCACAACTTGTAGCTGAAATCAGTGTGAAACAGAAAAAATAAAGTAAAAACACTAAAAATAAGTCAAAACTTTTAAAACCTGAACCAAAATGCATATATGCAAACTGGACAAAAAATAACTAAATAAAAAATCTTTGATGAAACACAAAATCATATTCTGCTGGCTCTCCTTTTTAGTTCACTGCTGATAGAAATACTATTATTTAAACCAGGAAAGTTGGTAGCCTCCATGTCATGACATTTCCAGGTGAAGCAATTTGTTCCGTCGGTCCACTACTTAAGGAGAATTTTGTATTTGTTCAAGAACTAGAAATGTAAACGATGAATTTTTCCACAAACAATGGAATGTCTGGCCAGCACACTTGTACTGTCCTTACGTTGAATACTGTAAACATGTTGATAAATATGCTTATTCAAAGCATTCTTAGTTTTTCCCACATAGAAGGCTGGACAAAATACATATGTAGCCAGGTAAATAACTCTTTTAGAAAAGCAGTTGTAAGCTCCACTACGCACAGAAGAATCACATCTACTTAAAAGGGTGCCATTGTAATAAGTATTTATGTAAGGGCAATGATAGCAATGCCCACATTTCCTGGTAGATAAAATCCATTATGATGATCAATAAGTTTCTCAAGAAGGGATTTTTATGTTAGATTTATTTTTGTAGGTAAAAGATGGTGGTGTAGGAAAAAACTATGTGATGCTTTTATCACATTGTAGCATAAACCAGTTCTTCCTTAAAATCTTTCAAATGTCCTTAACATCCAAAGTAATGCAGGACCATATTAGTTTGGCCATTAAAACCTGTTTGATTGTTTATCTTGTCGAGCTGATTCAGCCCTTTCTTGATGCTGGAGGCATATTTAGTGTTTCTCTCTGCTCATATCTCATCTCTGATGGAATCCAAAAGTGGTGGGGGGATAGTCACAGTCAAAAAACATGGATCTTAGAATGTCGAATTGTTCAAGACACACTACATCATCTGAGGTCAACCAAAAGTTTCTGCTAAATTGACTTTTTACATCCTCCTCTTCTGATAGAAGGGGTGGCAACTGGTGAAAAAAGACGCGTTACAATAAGTGGACTTCCTGTAAATCCTGATAGTGAGTTCTTCATCAACTCCTTTCCTGATGTCAGTGTCAAGATAATTAATCTGATCATAGTCAAGGGAATATGTGAACTTTAAAAAGGATGTTCTTCTTGTTTCACTGTTGCAGTCATCACATTTGGGTTATCTGCCTGCAGGTAGCCCTCAGCCGGCCTGAATACCAGAGTCTTTGGATTTCTCCGTTGGATGCTGTCGCTTCTTCCATGACGTCAGGTCATCAGGGGTATAAAACATGCAGCCGATGCCATTACATCAGTCTTTCTTGCTGTGCGGTGCCCAAAGCAGAAGCAGTTTGCAAGTGTCGGTCAGCCGACTCCTGAAATTTTCGTTTTCGAGTTTCAGACGTGAAGTCTTCAAAAAGATGAAAACCCCATTGGGGATCCTTTTTTCTTATTCTAACCGATGTCAGAAAAAATTAACAGTTGTCTTGTCTGTGGAAAGCAAATACCTCATAGAGATTTTCATTCTTACTGTATCACCTGTTTAGGCCCAGACCACAATGTTCCCTGCTGTCAGTTTTGTGACTTGTTCAATGCCTGTACTATTCGTCGTCGGGCTATTTTTGTAGCTAAATACTTTTGTTCCCAATCTCCGTACTCCAAAATGGCTTTGTTAAGCCATCCGACTACCGATCTTCCGAGACAATGTAAGGATAAAGACAGAGACACACTGCACAGGTACAAAACTGCCAATGACGCTTCAGTTAAGCTAGTCACCAGTCCGCCGGTACTCAGTGAGACACTTTCGCAGCCCCTGATACTCACTACTATAGATTTGCAGGTCTCTACTGAGACCCATTTGGAGTCCGGTATGCCGCGAGATGCTTCTTTGACTATGGAACCTGCGGATGTCTCTACCTTGGATGGGTATGGAGCCTCTGTGTAGGCACTGGCTTCTTAGGGTGTATTCAGGCCTACCAATTTTCATATTAAACCGACGACTTCATTTCAAGCTAAGAATACCAAATTCCTCAGGCCTAAAGCTCGCATTGCGCCTAGAAAACCAATGACCAAACCGCATTCTTAAGCCCATATGCATCAAAAACAAATGATTAGAATGACTGAAGACCTTATTACCTTAATTAGGGGAAGCCAGCCTTCCCCCTCTAAGAGACCTAGAACTGATTTTCTTTCTGACTCTTCTGACCAGGAATCTGATATATCTGTTCCTTCTGACTACCAGGATTTACCCTTATCTACTTATGAGGATTCTGATGCAGAGGATTCCATTCCCTCTGCTTCCCCTCCAGAAGATTTTTCTTTTGGTGAAACCTTGCATACCCTTAGGGAGCATTTCCGCTGGGAAAGCGAGGACTACTCTAAGTCCAAAAAGAGACTTAGGGATTTCTTACTCCTGCCTCAGCACAGGCCTCTAGCTATCCCTCCTCTTTTGGAGATTGTAGATGATGTTTTCTTGGAATCCAGCCTTACCCCAGGCACTTTGCCTCCAGCTCCCAGGAAACCTGACAGGTACTACAGAGTACCTGACTCTCACAAATTCCTCTTCAGGAATCCTACTGTGAATCCAGAGACCATTTCCCAAGGGCCAAAAGGCATTAAGGCTACTACTGCCAAAAAATCCTACCCCTTCTGTTAGGGACTCTAGAGCTTTAGACAAATGGGATAAGAAGGTATACACTTCTGATACTTTGGCCATTAGGGCTTTAAATTGCCAGTTTCATATGTTAAAGTATCAGCAGCATATTATGGGACTACTTAAACAGAAAATGACGTTGATTCTTGACTGTGCTGAACACAAAGATTTGCAAGAGTTAATGCATTCTGCTGAACAAGTTGGTAAACATACTTTGCAATGTGGTTTTGATGCTTTAGAAGCATCTTGCAGGACTGCTGTCACCGGGTCTGTACTTAGAAGGCATGCTTGGCTTAAAGAACAAAATTTGCCAAATCATGTTAAAGCTAAAGTACTGGATGCACCCTTAAACCAAGACCACCTTTTTGGCAACAAAGCAGAAGAAGTCCTCAAAAGGATGGATGAAAAAGCAAAATCTATGTAAACTGTTAAAGATTTCTTACAAGTACAGCCTCCTAGATTCAGTAGGCATTGGCCTTCAAAGAACTGGTCTTTTCCAGTCCTTTCCAGGCCTTCTCAGTCCAAACCCAGGAACAGCAGACCACCCAAGACTTTAGTCTCAGGCTATGCACAGATCTAAGCAGTGGGGTGCTCCCACTTCCAAAGCAGGGAGTAGTAAGCTACCCCTATGGAAAAATGCCACAATGACTTATCCTTAACTTTTCCAAGCCCTGCTCAACTACTTACTCCCTTAGGAGGAAAGCTCGCCCTACATGCAAAAAACTGGGAACTCATTACCCAGGACAAATGGGTTTTAAACATAGTTTCCCTAGGATACAGATTCCACTTCCACTCACTCCCAACCCCAAGTGGATGGCCAGACCTCCCCCCAAATTAGTGGGCAGAGGCCCAAAAACAAGTACTCTCTCTCCTCAGTATCAGGGCTATTCAACCTGTCCCAGCAGAATAAAGGAGACAAAGTTTTTATTCAAGACTGTTCCTGGTTCCCAGAAAAGAAAACTCCTGGCATCCTATCCTGAACCTATCTATTCTCAACACATTTCTGGTGGTTTCAAAATTCAAAATGCTAACTCTTCAACAGCTTCTTCCTATGCCTGCCAAGGATGTCTGGCTGTCAACCCTAGACTTAAAAGAAGCTTACCTGCACATCCCAATAAGGGAATCCTGCAGACAATACCTACGTTTCAGGGCGGGCTCCGTGCACTATCAGTTCTTTGCACTTCTCTTTGGCTTATCTACTGCACCCAGGGTATTCACAAAGTGCCTAGCTCCAGCCATTGCATTTTGCAGGCAGAGAAATATTTAGTTTTACCCATACTCGAATGATTGCCTGATTCAGGCAGAAAGTCAGGACTTGCTATTACAACACCTGGCATTTGTAAAGAGACTTCTAACCTCACTGAGGTACACTATCAATGAGAAGAAATCACACCTAGTACCCTGCCAACAGATTGTATTCCTGGGAGCAAGCTTGAACACAACTTCCCAGATGGCATTTCTCACTCCAGACTCAGAGAAGCAAGTTTATTTGACAACCTCCTTCAACCTACTGGCCACAAAAACCCAGCTATCTGCAAGGAAAATCCTGCAGGTCTTGGGGGTTTATGGCCTCTTGCATTCTCTTAATCCATGTTAAAATTTCAATGTTATAAAAAGTCAATTGTCCCAGCATTCAGGGACCTGGAAATAATGATTCCTATCATTCCTTGTTTAAGGAGTAGAGTTTACAGGGGGTGACTGGGCTTTGGTGGGCTAGGCCTGCTTTTCACTCAACCCCCTACCACCCAACCCCCCCCACAACAAAAGGCGTCAGACTATGCGCCCAGGAGGCTGGCAGGGCAGGGCAGCATTCAGGCATGGAATGGGCCAAAAAACAGATGCCTGCCAAATCAAATCAAAAGAAATGTTAGCTGTACAGAATGCTCTGACAGCCTTCAATGACCTTATTCTTCCAGGAAAATTATTGGTAAAGACAGACAACACCGTAGTTATGTGGTACATAAACAAGCGGGGGGAACCCATTATTGCCCACTCTGCAGACTAGCCATGGCTCTGTGGAACATAGCCTTAAATTACTAAGTGAACCTACAAGCTCAATTCCTGCCAAGCAAACTAAATTCACTGGCAGACAACTTAAGCAGAAATCTCATGGACCCACACAAATGGAAACTGGAACCCAAAATATTCAAGCTCTTGAGGAACAAATGGGGGATGCCAGAGGTAGACCTGTTTGCCTCCCCTCAGAACTACCAGTTGAACAAATTCTGCACCAGAACTCCCCACAGTCAAGCTTGGAAAGTGGATGCCCTGTCCTTTACCTGGGAAAGCCTCTCAATTTATGTCTTTTCACTTGAAGTTTCTACTAAAGATCAAACAGGACAAGCCAAGGACAATACTAATTCATCCAGACTGGCCATGCCATCACTGGTACCCCTTTTACGCAGTTTGACAGTGCTGCAACCATGGCACCTGCCACAGACCCCTTCCCTGCTGTCCCAGCAGGTGGGCCAGCCCTGAACCTTGCAGCCTGGCTAATTCCCTGTGCTCACCTCTAGCAGCCCTCGGTAAGTAGGTGCTGGAAGTCATTCTTGAGGCAAGGAGGCCAAGTACTAGAAAATCTTATTCAGAAAAATGGAAAAGATACTGTTCCTGGAGCCAGGCTCAGGGGATGGGCACAGCAGTGCCCAGCTTGCCTCATATTCTAGATTATTTAACAGAGATGCTCCACAAGGGCCTATCTTTCTCTTCAATTAAAATTCATGCCTCTGCCATTTCAGCACATTGTAATACTGAGCCACCCCTCTTCTTTCATTCCTTAGAGGGGCAAAAAATTTAAAACCCCCCAGGAGAGCTCCCACTCCAGCCTGGGACCTTAACTTTGTATTGGAAAAACTCACTCTTCCCCCCTTTGAACCAGCTGCTACAGCAGAGTTGAAATTCCTTTATTTGAAAACAGCCTTACGTCTAGCCATCACTTCAGCAAGAAGAGTGTCTGAACTGTAGGCCCTCATGGCAGTGGAACCCTTCATTATCTTCCATGCGGACAGGGTTTCCCTCAAGTCTAATCCATCCTTTATGCCCAAGGTGGTGTCTAGTGTGGCTCTAAACCAGTCCATTCATTTGCCTACTTTTCCCTAATCCTCAAAATAAGGGGGAAAGGATACTGCATTCTCTGGATGTGCACAGCCAGGTTAGATTCTATTTGAACAGAACTAAGCCTCTCAGAAAATCTGACCAGCTGCTAGTTAGTTTTGCTGCAGGGGTAGAGGAGAAGGCCATTTCCAAGCAAACCATTTCCAAATGGATAGCCCATTGCATCCATTTCTGCTGTAAGCACCACGGAAAACCTACCCCACAGGGGATAAGATCACATTCCACCAGGGCTGTATCTACCTCTACAGCATTTCTCAGAGTAGTCCCTAACAGAGACATCCTGGAAGCTGCTACCTGGAGCTCTGTACATACTTTCACCAAGCATTACCACCTACCTATCTTTTCTAAATCGAGAGCTGGATTTGCCACATCAGTCTTACAGGGCCTGATTGCTAGCCCAAATGCTCTTTAACTGCCTCCACCCTTTCTTAGCTTTGGGAATCAACCCAAATGTGATGACTGCAACAGTGAAACACAAAGAACATAGTACAGTCGTGTACACTTACCATAAATGTAGATGTTCGAGTGTATTCACTGTTGCAGTCCTGGTTATCCTCCTTCCAGCCCCTGACTTCTCTTGGCTCTACCTTTCCTTCTTGTTTGGCATATATTATACCATGTGTATTTACTATTTGCTGGGGTGTTTCATACCATATAATTGCTTCCTATTGTGGGGGCACATGACATCTCTGACAAGAAAAAACTGATGTAATGGCGTCGGCTGCATGTTTTATACCCCTGACGACCTGACGTCATGGAAGAAGTGACAGCATCCGATGCAGAAATTGGAAGACTCTGGTATTCAGGCTGGCTGAGGGCTACCTGCAGGCAGATAACCCAAATGCGATGACTGCAATAGTGGATACACTTGAACATCTACATTTATGGTAAGTGAACACAACTGTACTATATGCTGGCTTGTAACTGTAGTACGAATTCTTCACTTTTTAAACTCTCCCTCTTTTCCAGATATGCTGGCTACTTCAGATACCTTGATGATCCCCTTATCATTTGGGAAGAAAGTGTTGATGAACTTGAAGGATTCATACTGCAGTACAATGTTAGTTATCTGCATCATTCACATTCTACATGCACACCTAGGAGAACTTACAGTTGCCAGTCATCCTACAGTTTGTCTTCGGGAAGTGGGAGGAAACTGAAGTACCCAGAGAAAATCCATGCAAACACAAGGAAGACATGCAGATTTCACATAGAAGGCACCCCATTTTGAGAATCAAACTGCCATCCTCCTGTAAAAACACTTTCTTAAGCTCACTGCCAATTATGACTATAGCATAACTATAGCAATCAACAGACAGCTGGCAAAACTCGAAGAGTTGGCATTTGAGTGAGTAAATATACTGTTATAATTATCATCATCAACCCCCCCTTTTCCCATTTTTATACACAGAGTCACATTGTCACTTCAAGTGTCACAACCTCTCTTGATTTAGTGCCACTGTCTTACCTTCTTCGACAGTCATGGCTGACTATCGCAGGTCTTCTGTCAATCAATCCATCCATCACTTGATCAGACATTCTCACTTTCTCTAGATATTTCCCTACCTCTCCAAATCCTGTTTAGGAAGTCATCTTCTGCTTTCCTGCACATATGACTGAACCACCATAATCTGCAGTGTGCGCCCTACCACCTGTCTAAGGCACTTCACCTCTATTATATCCTACTTCTTCAGTTGCTCTGACTTCACTGTCAGGTTTCTGTGCAATACGGAAGAATAGTCACTACTGTTTTATGCATCCTACTTTTCAGCTTCTTTGGCATTCATCTGTTACTCAAACCAAACATTCTGCGCCACCTGTCTACAGCACTTTTCTGATTCTAGCCTTCACCTCCTCATTCAGACTTCCATTTTCCTTAACCACCCCAACCAGATACTTAAATCTGTTAAGCTGTTTCATTATTTTCCCTTCTGTCTCAGTTTTCAGCTTCTTCTGATTTCTCACATTTGCTGTCATGATAACTGTCTTGTCTGTACTCAGTTTCACTCCATGTGTTTTCAGTTTTGCATTCCACTCCCTCTGTCATTTGTTGAAGCTCCTGTTCAGAATCTGCTTATGGTGGCACATTATCTGCATACAGCAACTTTGTGATCTATCTTCTCTGACCTGCTTGCTAATATAGTCCAGTAACAGCAGTGGGTTTAGATCAGATCCCTGGTGCACATCCACTCCCAATGTGAACCTGTCTGTGAGTCTGAGCACTGTTTGTACTTCTGAAATTGGTCCCTAATACATAGCCTGAAATAATTCTACCAATATTTCTAGGACTTTGAACCATCACTGGACTGCCAAATCAGCTTTTCTTGGACTTAGTCATATGCTTTTCCTAAGCTTAGGAATGCCCTGTTGGACTCTTTCCTCATCTTCATCTTCTCCACTATCTCTGTCTCACTGCAAATATCTGGTCAGTTGTGCTGCATCCTGATATGAACTGAAACTGCTCATCTATAGTCTTACTTTGTACTTCTCTGTGTACTTAAATTTACCATACGTCCGGTTTTCCCCCGACACATCCTCTTTTTCGGGCTCCTGTCCGGGCTGTTTTTGAAAATTATGCAAATTGTCCTGGTTTTAAAACCCAGACAAATCGCAGAATTTTCAAAAAGCAGACATCCCTATTTTGGAGTTTTTTATCCGCTTTTTTCTTTGATTGGCTTATACACCGGTATACGAGCCAATCAAGAAAATGGAGCTCTGTTCAGTACGGAACTGCTTGATGTTTCACATTGAACAGAAGAGGGTCCGCTGTGCCCACAAAAATCACCAAACACGGACCTTTTTGTTTTTTTTTTTTTTGCTCTTCGACTAAGAGTAGAAAGAGGACCAAAAAAATAGCACTTATTATTTTGTCCTCTTAGGCAGAAGAGCAAAAAATTAAGAAAAAAAAAAAAGGTCTTTAGTGTTAGTCTAGTACCTTTTTTTTTTCTTGCTCTTCAACCTAAGAGGGCGAAATTATTTTTTTTTGTCCTCATTATGGTAAACCTATGTGTACTTATCTATCAATCACTGTCTTTGAACTTCCCAAAGTTGAGAATGTTCCTTTTTTTGTATACTGGGACTAGAATGCTTATTCTCCGATCATTTCCATTACATCTTACTTCTTCAACTGCTCGACCTTTTCTCCATACCACTAAGAGTAGTCCATGGAGTATACCATACCTATCATCTTGATCATATCTGTAACTTTATCTGACCCTGCTGCTTTCCCTGACTTTATTTGTATTACTGCTGTTCTTAATTCATTTAGTTTGGGATCTTCTTCCTGTTTTATTGTAGGCAGTGCATGGGGCAGTACAGTTTCTGTGGGATTTTCTTAATTCACAACCTGTTAGAAGTATGCTTTTTGCCTGCATTTGAGGTCCTCTGAACTAGTGAGCTGATTTTTGCTGGCATCCCTTATGAATGTTGTGTGATGACTATCTTCTTTATCTTTCTGTTTTTGTCTTGCAACCTGATAGAGTTTCTTTGTGACATCCACTGAGTGACTTTCCAGAAGCTGGCAGCGTTTCTCTGATGCCTTGATCTTTGCCACTGTAATGGTTCTCATGGCCTCCAACCAACCAGTATTCCTTCTTTAGCCTGGACTAACATTTCTGTCTCCTACATCTTTCTGCTCACCTACTTTCTTTTGATAACCTCATGGACTTCTGCACCCCACCACCAGCGTTCATTACATACCATATTTCCTTAACTGTCTCAGGGACATATATTCTTCAAACATGCTGTTTTGAGATGTTGGTGTTCTCCATTGACTCCAACTATTTCCTTTTCTTCCAGAAGTGCTAGAGCCCTGACTATTTCCCTGAACTCCTGAGCTTTCATAAAATCAACTTCCAGGTTTTTAGCCTACTCTCTATTGACCTTAAAGTCTTCTCTGATCACAGTCTGTAGCTGATTGTGTCCACCAGTATTTATGCTGGAAAATTATATTTTCACTTTGGATGGCTTTGCAGTCTTTGTTTATTACCCCAGTGCCCATTCCATACCAGGAAGAAGTCTACAAGAGCTGCATGTTGACCACTTTTGCATGTGAAATTGTGACTCTCTCTCTCTCTCGGTGAACCATGTGTTGGCCACCATCAAGCCATTTGCCAGACAGAGGTCTAGAGGACCCAAGCAATCTAGATATCTTGTTTTATCTGTGCAAATATGAGAATTCAGGTTCATCATTATAAACACAAACTCATTTTGTCACTCTTTATTAGGTCCTACAGCTTTTGCGTGAATGCAGTCTTTTCCTCACTATCAAAACCCTGCTGGGGGATATAGGCTGAGATTAGAATACTGCTCTATCCTTACACTGGAGTCTGATTGTCATCTTTCTGTTATTAATTCTTATGATTTCACTTATTATCTTCAGAAGACTCTCTTGACCCCAAATACTCACACCATTTCTAGTGCTGGATCCTAGTAGGATATATATATATATATATATATATATATATATATATATATATATATATATATATATATAATATATATATTTTTTTTTTCCCTTCTCCCGATCCTTACACTAAACCCTACCCCCACCATATGTTTGCATATATAAGTGCATATATATATATATATATATATATATATATATATATATATATATATATATATGTATATCTATATATATATATATATATATATATATATATATATATATATATATATATATAGTTTACTATTAAAATTTTGGGATTGAGACGTCTGCAGATGAAAGATTCGAAACACAGATCTTCGAATGTTCATCTGGCTGAACATCTCTATGTCCAAAAGTTTATATTAGTGAATGCACTCTGCATTCGCTAATATAAATTCAAAGAACTGTACAGAGATCGTGGTACAATGCGGTTTGGGAAATTCATCCCTTTCCTCACTGTAGTGAGATCTCGGAGTTGGAATATATAGTTAGCAGGGGGTGTGGGTGCAGGGACGCTTCCCCCCCTGCAAAACTTTGATGTTAGGTACAAGAGTTTACTTTACGTTAACTCCTATACAGACATCATGTGATGATGAAAACAATGTCAAATCTGCTGAATTCGATCAGTGGATTCAATATTGTCACTTGTTTTAGTTTTTTGACTTTTGAGGTCTACTTTCGATATGTCTAGCGAAAATTATTTTGACGTTCATCATATTGATAGTAAGCCTATATAGATATATATATATATATATATATATATATATATATATATATATATATATATATATATATACATATATATACATATATATTATATACATATATATGTGTGTGTGTGTGTGTGTGTGTGTGTGTCTCTCTCTCTGTATATATATATATATATATATATATATATATATATATATATATATATATATATATATATATATATATATATCCATATATACGCATATGTACATATATATATCTTTATAGATAGATAGATAGGTGCCATGGGTCAAATGTGTGTTTCCTCAACAGCTGCTTAGTTGCCTGTTTATGACTGACTAATCAATTGATTGGCAGGTGTCTGAGATCGAAGAATTCCCTGGGATGGGGTATATGTCCTTACCCCACATTTGTGCAATCTCAGAGTTAGTATATTTAATTAATAGGTGGTGTGGAGGATGTAAGGGAGTTGCCCTCTGCAAAAAAAAAAAAAAAAGATGTTTTATTTGTTTGTTTTTTGCAGATTTCTTGGCACATGCGCAGTTGAGTATCGACATACACGGTTTCAGTGTAAAAACGTCAATATTTAGTGTGCCAACAATGGGTGTATTTGATGTGGTTTTCATCTATATGATCAAATGTTCTTAATGTCATGGTTAAAAACCAGCATTAAAGGTTCGAACATGCAGAAGAGAAACCCACAAAAGATCAAGAAAAGAAAAGCATTTCCTCTCTCGATCTTTACACTAAACCCTACCCCACCATAGCACTAATCTGAAATTTATCTGAATAGTGGCAGTGTTACAGGAAAATTTTTTTAAGGTAAGATGTAGAGTTAGGTTTGGGGAAGGGGCAGCATTAGGGTTAGGTTTAGCACCCACTGCTAAGGTGGGCAGGGGGGTACCTCAGTACAGGTATATCAAAATGCAAGAATAAAGGCTGCTTCCTATGTCAGTGAGTAAGGGTTTCAGTCATCATCATCATCTTTCGGGTTTTCCCATTAGGGGTCGCCACAATGGATCATCTGTTTCCATTTCTTCCTGTCCTCTGCATCTTGCTCTGTCACACCAACCACCTGCATGTCCTCTCTCACCACATCCATAAACCTTATCTTAGGCCTTCCTCTTTTCCTGTTACCTGGTAGCTTCATCCTTAGCATCTTTTTCCTAATATACTCAGCATCCCTCCTCAGCACATGTCCAAACCAACGTAATCTTGCCTCTCTGGCTTTTTCTCCAAACCTTCCAACCTGGGCTGACCCTCTAATATATTTATTACTAATCTTGTCCACCCTCGTCACACCCAATGCAAACCTTAACATCTTTAACTCTGCCACATCCAGCTCTAACTCCTGCCTTTTTGTCAATGCCACTATCTCCAACCCATATAACATAGCTGGTCTCACTACCCTCTTGTAGACCTTCCCTTTCACTCTTACTGGTACTCGTCTATCACAAATCACTCCTGACACTCTTCTCCACCCACTCCATCCTGCCTGTACTCTCTTCTTCGCCTCTCTTCCACACTCACCGTTACTCTGAACTATTGACCCCAAGTATTTAAACTCATCCACCTTCGCCACCTCTACTCCTTGCATCCTCACCATTCCTCTATCCTCCCTCTCATTCACACACATATATTCTGTCTTAGTCCTGTTGACCTTCATTCCTCTTCTCTCTAGAGCATATCTCCACCTCTCCAGGGTCTCCTCCATCTGTTCCCTACTCTCACTACAGATCACAATGTCATCTGCAAACATCATAGCCCACAGGGACTCCTGTCTGATCTCGTCTATCAACCTGTCCATCACCACTGCAAATAAGAAAGGGCTCAGAGCTGATCCTTGATGCAATCCCACCTCCACCTTAAACGCATCCGTCACTCCCACTGCAGACCTCACCACTGTCACACTACCCTCGTACATATCCTGTACCACTCTTGCATACTTCTCTGACACTCCCGACTTCCTCATATAATACCACAACTCCTCTCTAGGCACCCTGTCATATACCTTCTCTAAGTCTACAAAAACACAATGCAACTCCTTCTGACCTTCTCTGTACTTCTGCATCAACACTCTCAGAGCAAACATCGCATCTGTAGTGCTCTTTCCTGGCATGAAACCATACCGCTGATCAGTAGTGGTTCTAAAAAGCCATTAAATATGATTTATTTTTCAGCAGGAGTGTTATCAAGCTTTTGGTGATAGTGAGATATATATATATATATATATATATATATATATATATATATATATATATATATATATACACACACACACACACTTATCTATATAGTTAATAAGGAGCAAGGAGTACAAGAAAGCTGCATTTTTCATTTTATATTACTGGATGGCTGGCAATACCTAATTATAAGGCAGCAAGATTTCATACATTTCCTTGCATGTCTCGTATAAAATCTGAATTGGGAGGACATAGTAGGAAGCATTTTTTAACTCTACAGTTTTGAAAATATCCACTAAATGTGGGACTGTAGTTATTGCAAATGGAGAAAATGTGAACCTAGTTATACATAATACATATATGTCTCTCCCAAGTACTATCTTTTGAAAAGTGCGTGTGTGTGTGTGTCTGTGCATTCACTGCTGTTAGATATTTAATAGTTTGCATGTTTTTCCCGAGGTATTCTAATTTCTTTGCAGACCCCCAAAAAAAAGAAAACAAGCTGATTGACTGTGTTTTCTGTGCTGAATTGTCCAAATGTATGTTGTTTTCACTATTGCATTGTGGGCCAGATAATTTTTGAAAAGGGTCAGAAAATTACTTTTATTTATCTGGTAATAAAAAAAAAAAAAAAATAAGTAAATTAAATTAGAAAAGATTGAGAGGAATAAATGCACAGAAAGATAGAAAAGCAACAGACTCATTTATTTTTTTGTAGGATAATTGCCAGGTTCAGTTCATGTTAAATACTACCCTGGAGTAGCACTCTGGTCAGATCCTAATTAACTTACTTGGTACACAGAACTTACTGTATATTCTTTCACAGTACAAAACATCACGTCAGGGTTAAAAATACCCAGAGTTAATGTGCGAGTCATTTACTTTTTTGCTGCATGAATAGATAACTGACAAGCAGAGAGGAGACAGCCTAAGTAGTGGGATTATGGGTACTGATTGTCCTGGCTGTCATTGTGCGGCAGCACCAGCCAACAGAGAGAAACGGATCACTGTCACTACTGATGAGAATAAAAAATGATCCCCTCAGAAGGGGGTGTAAACTGTAAAGGTTTGTTTGAGTCCTGTTGTGGAACAATTACATAATTCGGGATTTGTGAGAATGCATGGGGTCAGTCACCAGTGCCACCTTCATTTGCAAGAAGCAAGACAAAATGGAAGAATGTGGAGAAGGTATG
The DNA here is from genome assembly GCF_019279795.1 of Protopterus annectens. Taxonomy (NCBI): domain Eukaryota; kingdom Metazoa; phylum Chordata; order Ceratodontiformes; family Protopteridae; genus Protopterus; species Protopterus annectens. The sequence goes on along the minus strand of NC_056729.1, from coordinate 661,215,957 downwards.
AGTGTGATAAAAAAAAAGGGCGGCGCTAGTGTATGGATTTAATCTAAAAAAAAAATCTGAATTAAACAAATTATCACTTTGGCAGTTTATATGTAGAAAACGGTCTGAAGAAAAGAACAAAATACGGTAATATATATATATATATATATATATATATATATATATATATATATATATATATATATATATATGTCTACTGTGGTGGTGGTGCTGCAGTAACCTTGTCGCATCACAGTAAGATGTTGCCCTGTTCGATTCTTAGCTAAAGCGTCTCCTGTGTGGAGACATGCGTGAGTGGGCGTACCTTCGTTCATAGGTTCATAGGTTCATAGGTTCATAGGTTCATACTAGGCTATCTGCCCTAGGGCATTTATAAGCCTAGCCAGAGTGTGTTTGGCTTTCGCCACCCATTTTAAATTAATTTTGCTATGCCTTTTTTTGAGGTTAGTATACTGTGCCTCTGTCTAACAGTGACACAGAAGTGATAGCCGGGGTAAACCTACGATCTCCCATCCACTCATCAAGATTCCTCTTGAAGAGAGTCAATGTGGGACTCTGCCTAACCTGGACTGGGATTTTATTCCAGAGTGAAGGGAGCCTCTGGGTTATGAATCTGTCCCTCCAGCATGTCCTATTTATTTCAGTGCTGAGGTTCAAGTCTCTCGAGCGTAGCTCGATGGGATTTGGATTTTCTGAGGTGCAGCATGTCCATTAATTCCGGGTTGGACATGGCTTTATACGTCAGGCACAGATCGCCTCTGAGCAGGCGGTATGCCACTGAGTAGAGCTGGAGTTTCTTTAACCGGGCAGCATATGGCATCTGTTTGAGCCCTTTGATCCTCTTGGTGAGGTACTTTTGGGGTCTTTCCAGTTGCTGCAGGTGTCTGGTAAGGTACATCCCAAAGGGGCATTGTACTCAATTATGGGCCTGATGAGGGATGAGTAAAGAGGTACGATGACCTCCCCTGATCTAGATGTGAATCCCTTCATGATTAGGTGAGCTATATAAAATGTTTTTCTAACCACTTTGGCCACGTGGTTGTCAAATGAGAGATTGCTATCAACTTGGGTCCCCAGGTCCCTAATGACTTCTTCTGTACTTAATGGATTACCACCTATGTGGTAATTTGTGGAGCACTTTGTTTTTGCCAAAGGGGATGACTATACACGTTTTGGCATTTAGCTTGAGGCCATGGCTCTGGCACCAGTTGTCTGTTTCTATGAGGCCCTTTTGGAGGATGCTTGTGTCAGCTGGAGAGTTGATTATGGCGCCCAGTTTGCAGTCATCTGCGAACTTGGTCAGCCGCAGTCCTTCCGTGTTGGCCTGTTCCGCCGAGAAATATATACCGAACAAGAGAGGTCCCAGGACTGAGCCTTGTGGGGCGCCACTTGTAACTGGTTTGGAGTCTGACATGGCTCCAGCAATTCTAACCATGTGGGTTCTGTCCTTGAGCCAGTTTGCAACCCATCTAGTGACATAGGGGTTTATATTTAAGCTGGTGAGCTTATCTATAATGCCCGAGTGGGGTATTGTATCGAAGGCTTTTGCGAGGTCCAGGTAGGCTGTGTGGACCACCTTCCCCTCGTCAATGGCCTTGGTGACTGTTTCAAAGAAATCGACCAGGTTTAAGAGGCAGGATCTGCCCTTAACAAAGCCAAACTGGGTAGGATCCAGTGTCTGTAGGTCCCCAATATCTTTATTTATGAGGTCCATGATGATCCTTTCCATAGCTTTGCAGACCAAGCTAGTCAGGCTTATGGGGCGATAGTTTCCAGGATCCGTTGAGGCACCACCTTTGTGGAGAGGGACCACTGTTGCTGTACGCCACTCTTTGGGTACATATCCTGTAGTAAGGCTAAGATTAAACAGTAGTTTTATGTTTGGGTTTAGCTCTTCTTGGAGTTCATGTAGGACGCAGCCCAGGACACCTTCTGGTCCCATTGATGCTGTGTTTTTTGCTTTGGAGAGGGCGGCTCTTACCTGAGCATCTGAGATGTCAGGGGGGCAGCACTCTGTTGGGATAGATATTTGTCCTTTTGGTGGGAGAGGGGAGAAGTTTGCACTGAACCTGTCAGCTAGGATGTTGGCAATGTCTGTGGGCTCGGTGTATTTTTTGTCATTTTGGACTAATTCTGAGCATATCTGGAATTCCCACCCAGGTTCCTAACATAACTAAAGAAAGCCTTGTGATTATCCTTAGTGTCCTGTGCAATTTTCTCTCGAAGCTGGCCTTAGACGATTTTATGAGTGCCCGTAGTTTTTGGTAATACTGATCAGAGATGCCTTCCCTTTTGGGATTTTGCTCTATCATGTAGTAGCTTCCTCCTTCTATTGTATAGTTTGTTTATGGCTGGGGTCCACCAGACAGGACGTCTGCCTTTGGAGGATTGGGTCTTGGTTTTATTTGGGATTGCATGATCCATGCATTCCTGAAGGTGTTCATAGAATACATTTATAATGGATTCTGCGGTCTGGGCGTATTTTCCACAGGCCGGGGCTTTGAAGGATTTTGCCTCGGTTTTGAGGCGTGTGAAATTTGCTTTAGAGAAGTTTCTCACTGTGGTTTTCTGGGCAGGGGGTGGGGTCGGGATGTGAATATCCAGTGAGATTAGTTTATGGTCTGATCTTACCAGTGAGGGATACACTTCTGGTCTGGAGCATAGTGTCCCCATGTTGGTGATGATCAGGTCCAGTATGTTTTCCCCTCTTGTGGGAGTGGTAACAAGTTGTTCCATAGCATTTGAGTTTATAAATTCTAGGAACCTTTGGGCTAGGGTGTTGGAGCTAGAGTAATGCTCCCAGTCTATGTTTGGGTAGTTGAAGTCGCCCAATATAATGGTGTTTGGGGAGACCTTCATATTTTCCAGTATTCTCAGGAAGGCCAAGTGGGGTTCCTGTGTTTGGAAGGGTGGTCTGTAGCAGGCTATAAACTTGAAGGCAGTTTTACCCACAGTTAGTTGCACATGGATAGTCTCTGATGCTTCGTGCTGTGCCACCAACCTGGAGGTGTGGGTATATTTGACAAATATTGATACTCCCCCTCCTTTTGTGGTTCGGTCCAAGTTTTGGGGCCGAAAAGCATGGTATGAGGTATAACCTGGTAGTGCTGGGGTGCTCTCGGGAGCCTTGAACCAGGTTTCTGTTACTGCACAGATATCGATGTTCTCCATGCTAAGGAGAGTTTCGCGTGCATCTTGAGGTTTAGACTTCTGGCGTTGAGTAGCATTACTCTTAGTTTCTTATCCCTTGTGATACCTATGGAGGTGGGTTTGTCTTTGAGCCTTGCCTAAAAAGGCACTATGGGGTAGCAAGAGCCTTTGCCAATATCCAAAGCCCAGGGGTGACAGGTGCAAGCCGTCCCTAGCGGCATCGTGGCTTGTCGAGCATGTCATCCCAGGCTGACAGGCATTGGATCCCCTTTGAATGACACCAACACTTAAGCCAATTGTTGAAATTGATCATCTTGTCTTCATATTGTGGCATCATTCTTGGTGAGGGTAAGATGCTACTCAAGGTCAGGGTCATACCGGCCTGGGCTACATGCTCAGAGAGCTCCTCTATGTCTCTTTTCATGTAGCCCAGGGAGGTACATCTCAGGTCATTCACACCAGCATGGACAATGACTGAGTCATATTTGTACTTGCCTTGGAGTGACCTGAGTGCTTGTGTTATGTGGCGGATCCTAGCGCCTGACAGGCAGCTCACCGTGACCTTCTCCTTTTTCAGCCTGGTGGCGGGGCGCCAGTGTGCCTGACGATAGAGTCACCTATTACAAGTGTATCAGGTGTGTTGTTTAGCCTTAAGGGCTGTGACTGTTCGCACACTGGCTTTGTGAGCTATGTGTTGCACGTGTTTTGTTTTTGGGTAGCGGTTGCTTGGGTGTCTGCTTTGGAGGTCTCTGCTGCTTAGGCAGATTTTTATTTAGAGCCTCCAGTATGTTTTTGTGTGTTTATGTGTTTGGTTTGTTGTCGGTAGGTCTATGTGAGACTGGAATTGTAGTGAGTGTGGTTTCCTTCTCCTCCTGACTGGTTACGCCAGTACTGAGTTGAGAGAGCTTAGCCTCCAGTTTGGCTATATGGTTGCATCTCTCACATGTGTTGGAATTTGTTGGGAGGAGGAGAGGGTTGTCTGTGTACATGAGGCAGTTGTAACATTGCCTCAAGATTCCCAGATTCACCAGCTGGACCGGAGAGGAGATTGACAACTGACCTTTGGACATGCTAGAATAGTATTGGGAATTCCTTTATAATTGAAAAAGGGCCAATGGGGAACAAGGTACTCAAGGGGAGTTTGTGAGGGTGTAGTGCTTTTAATTTTTTAGAGCTGACTTATATAATTGCTTTAGTGAGCAAGTGCCAGGTAACTTAAATGCAATGTGTTACAGGTAACTTAAATGCAAAAACAACAAACAGTAACTTTCTTTCAAGTGAAACAAGGAAATAAGTACAGTAAGCAATGCAGATATCACTAGGGATCCACAAAAGTGCTAAAAGGCCACGTTTTAGGTGGAATTAGCGTTTCAGGGAAATAAACAAACAACAAGCATACAAATAAAGCTAGATTCAGCAGGCCTGGATCTAGTCTATGCTACAGCAAACAAGGTGTACCAATTTCAGTAAGAAACAGAATATGCAGGCACTATAAGCCTCTAACCAGAAATTCCCTGCTCAGAAGGGCAGAGTCCAGCCTCTCCTCCCACAAGAGTGCAGACCGCAATCCTTCTTAACGTAAAATAACTGGCCTGAAGCCCAAGTGCTTAAACCAGAACTAATACACTTTTAGAATAACAGACACTGAGCTCTCAATCAGCAGTTCCCAACTTAGAAGGATGTAAGCTACCTGTTCTGCCACCACAGTGCAGGCCACAAACCTTCCTAATGTAAAACAACTGGTCTGAAGCCCAAGTGCTTAATCCAAAAGACTTAGAAATGATAGCTACACTTTAATCAAGTTACTACCAGCAGTAATAAATACAACTGAATACTTTAAAGAATGCCTGGATTAGTGCTCAAGTTATACAAACAAAGCTAGATTCAGCAGGCCTGGATCTAGTCTATGCTACAGCAAGCGAGGTGTACCAATTTCAGTAAGAAGCAGTTCAAATATATAGGCACTATAAGCTTTAACTAGAAATTCCCAGCTCAGAAGGACAGAGTCCAGCCTCTCCTCCCACAAGAGTGCAGAACACGAACCCTCTTAATGTAAAATAACTGGCCTCAAGCCCAAGTGCTTAAACCAGAATTAATACACTTTTAGAATAACAGACACTGAGCCCTCAATCAGCAGTTCCCAACTTAGAAGGATGTAAGCTACCTGTTCTGCCACCACAGTGCAGACCACAAACCTTCCTAATGTAAAACTGGTCTGAAGCCCAGGTGCTTAAACTAAAAGGCTTACAATGAGTTACACCAAGCAGTAATAAATACAATTGAGTACTTTTAAGATGACGAAAAGCAAAATAATGTAGGAAAAACACAAATACAGTAAAAGCAGATAATTTTTTTTTTTTTTGGAAAAGAGAGAAAGGAAAGAGAAAGGAGTAGCAGAAAAACTAAAGCTGATTGGCCTTCTCAAATGTTCTCCCTGTACTGGGTAGAATGAGGTAATGACACTAGACTGGGAGGAGGGTCCCAGATCAAATTTACACTAGGGGCGGGCAACTGCAAAGCCACCAACTATGTGGGAAACAAATAGCAGAAATGTTACTCCAAGCTGAAAAGCAGCAGTGAGCCTTTAAATGAAAGTTTTAAACAGCTAAAGGAGCCACTAGAAAAAAGAGTTTAACTGCAACAAGTTATCATAAACAAACAACCCAACAGATGCTTAATAAGAGTGGACAATTTCCAGTTAATAGCTCACACACAGTGAAACTAGCTAGAAAAAATACACAGTACACAAAGTGCTATAAACAACAAAGAAATAAAGAACAAAATAAACAAAAAACAGGATACTTAATGTTATATATTGTAGCTCCGAGTTTGCTGAGTGTCCTTCCTTCGATCAGCTCACTGTAAAAGGTTGTGTTGAAGGTTGTGTGTCAGGTCTGGCAACTCGGCATGTAAAAATCTACTGCCAATCATTAGCGGACCGGAGATCCGCTGTGGCGACCCCTAACTGAGAAAAGCTGAAAGACACAACAATATATATATATATATATATATATATATATATATATATATATATATATATATATATACAGAGAGAGAGACAGATCAATATATAAATAGATATATATAGATATAAAGATATCACATGAGTCTATCATCAAACATTGAGCATTCACAATACCAGCCATCAAAAAGAACAATAATTTTAGAATAAATCTAAAATGATTGGAAAAAAAAACAAAAATGAAAGTAATTTTTTTGCATAGGAAAATGCCACTGCACTCCGCACACCCCCTGCTAATTATATATACCAGTTCTGAGATCACACAACAGCAGGGTAATCTCAAAGTCACTTACCCAGCTGGACCGCGATGCCATTGAAAACAAAAGAAAGTTTGCTGTTATTTACAGCCAGACTCATATGAATATCTGATGTTTCAAGCTGCAATTATCTATCTATCTGCACACACACACACACACACACACACACACACACACACACATATATATATATATATATATATATATATATATATATATATATATATATGTGTGTGTGTGTGTGTGTGTGTATGTATATATATATATATATATATATATGTGTGTGTGTGTGTGTGTGTGTGTGTGTGTGTGTGTGTGTGTGTGTGTGTGTGTGTGTGTGTGTGTATATATATATATATATATATATATATATATATATATATATATATATATATACATATATGCACACACATACATACATACACATTTATATAAATATTTATAAATATATAGATAGCTGCAGTCTGAAACATCAAACTGCAGCTATTTATATGTATGTTTATAAATGTATACACTAAAACGCACACTCACAAGTGAGAGAGAGAGAGAGAGAGATGCTATGTAAATTTCCTGCCTTTTTAATTTCTCAAAATCTTCTGGGTTTCTTGTAACATGACAGGGATGGACCCCATTCCTAATCAAAGAAAGATTAAAGTTAATGAAATTAATAATGTTTCACTCTTTGATGTCAGCCAAAAGTGCTCTTCGCAGCACGCATAATGTGCCTAGTAATGACTCCTTCTGCAGTTTGTATGGAGTTACATGTATTGCTAGCGTATCTAAATATGCTTGTAAACTCCTTTTTATAAGACCTGTTGCTCCTATTATTATTTGGGTTTCCTTATTTCACATTGCTCTTGTTTCTGCTAGCAGATCCCGATATTTTATAACTTTGAGTCCCTCTGTATGCAGGACACTGTAGTCATTGGGTCGGCAATTTCAATTATCAAAGCTCCTCTTGTCTTCTTTTTTGGACTACTATATCCGATTTTCTAGCATCTGTCTTTTGAATTGTTGGTAATGGATGATCCCATGTGATGTAAGCTTCATCATTTTCTGTGATGCTTTGTGGCTCATGTTTCCACTGTTTTTCAGCCACTTCATTACCATAATGTTTGCACAATCACCAGAGCAGCAGTCTCGCCACATTATTATGCCTTTCAGTATACAGTCCTTCTGCCATTAGTATGTCACAACCAGCAACGAGGTGTGCGACTGTTTCCAATTCAGTTTTACAAAATCTACATTTGTTTGTTTCTCCCACATGTTCAATAGACTTTGTAAACCAACATGTACTTAGCCCACTGTCTTGGGCTGCCAATATTAACCTTTCATCTCTTTGTTTGGATTCACCTCTCCTTAACCATTCCTGCATTCTTCCCAGAAGTTTTCTATACTTGCAACTATATTTATGCATTTTCCACATTTCTTGCCTTTTCATCTGATCCTTTACCTTATATTCTTTCCTTGTTTTTTGACACATTCAGTTGCTGCCTGATTTTTATCTACTTCTGGTTTGAGTTCCATTCCTGCTTGATGGCGATATGCTTCTGCAATGTTAAGCAGGGAAGTCATCTTAGATTTAATCTCCTCATGTTTCAAAACTTTCACTACATTTGGGTCTCATGAGGTCAGCAGATATATGTGGAGTCCCACGATTGCAGATCTATACATGTAATCAATTTCAAGTAGGCCCATCCCATCTTCGGAATGGGGAATATATAATCTTGGCATGCACTGATTATTATAAATCATCTGGTGAGCATGAAGCATCCTTGTTTTAATACCTAATTTATCCAATACGTTTTGGGGCCAATCAATCACTCCAAAATTGTAAGCAATTGGTTTACAGTTTGGATTTTGTTCCTAGACATCAATCCTGTTTTCAGGACTAATTTAAGTCTTCTAAGATATTCCTTACTAAGTTTTACTCACGTTTGTTCATGTTTTATTGCTGATCCTTCATCAATTTCCAAGTATTTATACACTTCCTTTTGCTCAAGTTCTTTTATATCACATTCTTGTCCGAAACTGATGTTTTCCTGGTGCTGCAGTTTTCCTGCTTTAAAGGTTGCTTTTGCACATTTATCAAGGCCAAATGACATTCTAATATCATCTGAACAAGCTTTGACAACCTGCAGCTGTGTTTTCAGTTCCTCATCTGATGAGCTATACAGTTTTAAATCATCGACAAACAGAAGATGAGAAGTCTTTCGACTTTGTTTTCTAGGAGCCAAATTATAGCCATGGCCTAAGCTGGTAAGTAAACAGCTTAATAGGTTAAGGACAAGGGAGAACAGCAATGGTGACAGAGAGTCACCCTAGAATATCCCTTTTTGAATTTTTATCCCTGGGGTAATATTTTTTTCTTTTTCATGGTTTAATTGCAAAGTAGTCTGCCATTGTTTCATGGTCACTGTAACATAGTCAATTGGTGTAGGATGTATCTTATACATTTTTAAGCACTCTTTTATCCATGAATTTGGGATACTATCAAATGCTTTTTTGTAGTCAATCGATGCCATACTTAGATTCTTCCCCTTTTTACAGTTCTCCACTATGACTTTATTTAACAACAAATCATCCTTTGTTCCATATGACTTTCTTTTATTGCCCTTTTGTTCTACTGCCATAATTGAGTTTTCTTCTAAATGACTATAAACTCTGTCGGCATCAATTCCAGCTTAATAGTAATATTGATGCAAATTAAACCTCCCCCCAAGAAAATATTCCACATTTCCAAAATTATTTAGACCGCAAACACACTTATTCATGAGAACTGTAAGCCATGTGATTACAAAGATTCTGTGGGGACATTACTGTTGCCTGACTTATTTTATTTTAAATGTAAGTAAGTTGGGCCACAAATACCATCTTTCAATCATGACCTAGAAATAAACTACTTCAAACAGGAATGTGTGGTATACTAAATAGAGAACAGTAATACGCCATTTTAAAGGGTACTCAGCAGCATTAGTAATTAACGAAGCTTGACATAGAGGATTTTGATAGTATCACAGATCCTAACCATGGTATTACATGCCCTAGACATGGATGACAAGAAATTCTCCCAGAAAGCTAAGGTTGAGAGGTGAATCTAGGCATCCATGTCAAAGACACATAATGGAGGATTACTCTTTTTCCTCGTTGTTAGTCCCTCGTTCTCACAAGGCCATTTATGCATATTTTTCTAAAATTTTTTTCTAACAGCTTTTGAATGCCGCATGAAAATAGTGTAAAGATTTTCAAAAATTCTCCTGCATATGCAATTACATTTCCCAGTCAAATCTTACTATACATAATTACAAAACTGGTCTTTCGTCCAAGACTCTGAAAGGGATGACAAGTAGGAAGAAAAAGGGCTTTCATTTAAATTCTGCTTAAATATATCAAGTTGCACTTATAGTGACCTATGTTGTAATACTTTTTGTACTTCTCTGCTTTTTGACCATGGTTTAGCCAAAAAAGTTATTTGTTTGCACATTTTTATTTTGATCTGTGACCTTTGTCTTGTACCTTTATTTGCAATTGCATGAAGATTGAATATTTCTGCAAGATTTTAGCATTATATATACATTATACTGCTCTTCTACTTGGGTGGCCGCAGTGGTGCAGTGGTTAGCATTGCCGCCTAACAGCAAGAAGCTCAACAGTTCAATCCTTGGCTGGGATACCCTCTGTGCGGAGTCTGCATGTCCTCCCTGTGGTCGTGTGGATTTCCTCCAGGTGCTCCAGTTTCCTTCCAAAGGCATGCTGTAGGTGGGTTGGATACTCTAAATTGGCCCTAGGAGTGAGTGTGTGTGTGTGCCTTCTGTGGAAGGTTGGTTGCCAGGCTGGCATCTTGACACCGTAAAACTCCACTGCCAGACATCAGCAGACTGGTGATCTGTTGTGGCAACCCCTAAGTGGGAAAAGCCAGAAGAAGATACTGCTCATTTACTTACGAAAGTAGAATTACTTCAGTCTTGTATTACAGTGTTAATAGTACATTTCTACATTGTCTGGTGCCTTAGTCTGTGGCAGGATTGCAGTAGTGGTAGTATTGTGAATTCTGCTCCAGGATTTGTGTCTTAGTATTTTTTATAGCTGTATATACCTGCTTAAAGATGCATTCCAATACCTTTCTGTTTACCTTGACACTGTTTTTCCCTCTGTTCTTTGAGAATGCCCCATCTCCCACTAAAACATTTCTGAAATTCTAATAATGTGACTAGAGCTCCTGTTTGAATTTTTCCTCTACCCTCCCTTCTCTTGTTGTGGTTTTAAAATGTTGTGTCTCTGGCTTCCACCCCTTATGGTAGTCTGACTTCCAAAGTTCCTCCCTCCCCTCTTCATAGGATCATAAGATCGTAGGATAATAGGAAGTTACTAGGCTATTGGCCCTGAGGCCCTTATAATCCTAGCCAAGAGTTTAGCCCATGTTTAAACAAGTCAGCACCCAAACATCCTGCCCAGCAGGGACATGGGTGGAATCCCAGGATGTATTTTCTGTTTCCCATCCAGTTATCCAGGTTTCATTTAAATGGGATAAAGAGCTACTCTGCTTGACGTGGAGAGAGACTCTGTTCCACAGATGGCGGAGTCTCTGGGACACAAATCTGTCCCATCAACAAGTCCTATTGATGTCACAGACCAGGCTGAGGCTGCACGTTTGGGTTACTCGAGTGGAGCTTGACTTGCAGATATGCAGCAGTCCCATCAAGGTGGGGTCCAAGATCACCTTTTATGCCAAACAGAGGTCACCTCTGAGGAGTCTGTATGAAACTGTGTAGTGGGATAGGGCTTTTACCTATCTGTGTATGGTAGATTTTTGAGGCCCTGGATTCTCCTGGAGAGGGTCCTCTAAGTTCTCTCCAGCTGCTGTATGTGCTTTGCGAGGTACATGCCGAACAGAGAGTTGTACTCAATAATGGGCCTTATAAGAGAAAAATAGATAAATGTTATGACCTCCTTGTCCCTGCATGAGATACCATTACTTTTGAGGTGGGCCATGTGGAAAGCTTTCCATACAACGGAAGCAACATGCTGGTCAGTGAAGTAACTTTTAATATGGAGGAAAATACATTTTTTTTTAAAGTATTGTTAATAATTATTTTCTTGTATTTTTGTATTATAATTTACACAGAAAAAATATATTTTTTTAAAAATGTGTTTTTTTCACATATATATTGTAATGGTAAACACGTTCATTGTTGGATTTATATACATATTGGTTTCATTATTCATTATTCATGAGACTTGGCATGTTTGAAACATGATTTGGTAATTGCTAGACCAATGAATTCAAATGATTGGTTATTTAAGCCTGAAATTTTATATTTTAACTGTTCTGACGAAGTCATACTGTTTGATGAAAGCGCTTAACTAATTGTGGATTAATAAATTTTATCTGTGGACTCGCAACGTTGTGCTACTATTCTTTATTGGTTATACTTCAGCACTTCAGCACCAACTGGTTGGACTCAGGTTGCTATCAACCTGGGTGCCCAAATCCCTCACGACTGATTGTGTGCTTAAGGCATTTTTATTAATGTGATAATCTGTGGAGATGTCACTCTCCCCAAAGAGGAAGATAATGCATTTTTTGGTATTCAGCTTAAGGTCATGTTTCTGGCACCAGTCATTTGTTTGGGTGAGACCTTATAAGGAGAATGTTCACATCACTATTGGAATTAATGGTGGCGCCCAGCTTGCAGTCATCTGCAGACTTGGTCAGCCATAGTCCACTGGTTTTGGCCTGCACCTCAGAAAAGTATATCCCAAGTAACAGAGGCCCCAAGACTGAATCCTGGGGTATACCACTCATTACGGGTCGACTGCTTGAGGTGGCTTCACCTATTTTGACTAAGTGGGTTCTATCAGTGAGCCAATTAGTTATGCATCTGGTAACATATGGATAATGCCTAGTTGAGAGACTTTATCCATTATGCCTGAGTGGGAAATAGTGCCCAAGGCTTTAGCCAGGTCAAGGTAGGTCGTGCACACCATCTCCCCCTCGTCCATGGCTTTGGTGACTGTCTCAAAGAAGTCAACCAAATTTAACAGACATGACCTGCCCTTGACGAAGCCATACTGTGTGGGATTGAGTGTTTGGAGGTTGCCAATGTCCTTGTTAATGACGTTCATGATAATCCATTCCATGGCCTTGCTGATCAGGCTAGTTAGGCTGATGGGTCTAGAATTTCCTGGATTGGTGGACACTCCACCTTTGTGCAAAGGGATGACAGTGGCTGTCCTCCACTCAGCTGGGACAAAGTCGGTACTCAGGCTTTGGTTGAATAGAGTGCCTAATGGTGTTGCAAGTTCTTGCCTGAGTTCATGTAGGATAAAGCCTGGGTTGTTTTGAGTCCCATGGAGGCTGTTTTTTTTTTTGTCTTTGAGAGAGCAGTGATGACCTGTTCCCTAGATATAAGGGGAAGGGGGCAGGTACTGGTAATGTCCTGATTTACTGATGGGGACAGATGGATGCAGTTTCACTGAACCTGTCTGCCAGCAGGTTGGCTATATCTACAGTATTTGTGCATGCGGCATCACTGACCACCAGTTCTGAACAGATCTGGGTGCTTCTTTTGAGATTGCAGGCATATGTGAAGAAGGCCTTATGATTGTCTCTAGTAGATGTGACCAATTTGGACTCAAAGTTAGCTTTGGAGGATTTCACTAGTGCTTTTATTTGCTTATTCAGGCTAAGGAGAAATTGCTTCTAATTGGGCACCTGCTCCTTCTTGGTCCTGGACAGCAATTTTTTTCCTTTTGTTATAGAATTTATTTATTGCAGATGTCCACCAGACAGGTTTACTCTTCCTTGTGAAGGATGATTTAGTCCTGTCGGGTATTCCTGATTCCATGCATCTATATAAATGCTCGTATAGCACTTTTGTATTGTTTTGGATACTGGTGCCAGTTCCTAGAGAGGGGAGGGGGCTGTGAAGCTGTTTATACCATCCCTCGGGGGCTGTAATGAGCTTTGCAGAAGTTTTTTTGTTTGACCCTAGCTAGAGGGGGGGGGGGGGTCGAAGGAGATGGTGGCTTCGAAAGTGGCCGCTTTATGGTCAAATCTTACCAGGGAGGATGATACTGCAGGGATGCTGCAGTGGTTACTCATGTTGGTTAATAGCAAGTCCAATATATTATCACCTCTTGTGAGGGTATCGACTAGCTGTTCCAAAGCATTTGCACTGATAAAAATTGAGTAATCTGTGAGCATTTGTCTTCTGGCATGAGTAGTTCTTCCAGTCTATGTTTGGGCAGTTAAAGTCACCCAGGATCAGGGTAAAGGGTTGAATCTTGATAAATTTGAAGAGGTCCAGATAGGTGGATTGGGCATCTTGAGTCAAATTTGGTGGCCGGTAGCTAGCTATGAATTGTATAGGAGTTTTGTCAATGGTTAATTCCACCTGGAGTGTCTCCTGGTCATTATACTGTTTGACCAGCCTGGAGGTGTGTATGTCTTTAATATATATTGAAACTCCACCTCCTTTGGATTTACTCTCCACAGTTTGGGGTCTGAATGTATGATAGGATGAATAATCAGGTAAGGCTGGGGTGCTCGCCGCAGCTTTGAACCAGGTTTGTGTGACTGTGCAGATGTCAGCATTTTCCAGGGTTAAGAATGCTTGCAATGAGTGCAGTTTCATGTTTAGACTCCTAGCATTTAGCAGCATGACCTTTAATTTGCATTTTGTTGAAAAATTTATGTTGGTAGTTTTAACTTCATCACTTTCCCTAAAAAAGGCACTATGGGTGAGGCAAGAGCCTTTACCAGAAGCCTGAGGCGCAAGTGAGACAGAGGACGTCTCTGGCAAAGCATTGTGGTCTGTCAATCATATCTTCCCAGGCTGTCAGGTACTGGATCCCCCCTGGAATGACATCAGAAATTAAGCCAGTTGTTAAAGTCAATCATTTTCTGTTTGTACTGAGGCATCATTCTGGTTCTTAGGTTCTCATTAGTTTCTAAAGGTTATTTATAAAGCCCAGTAATATTATGTACACTTTACTACCTAGTTTTTTTTGAATAAAACTATGCCTATCATTCTGTGCCTCTGCTGCCAACAGTGACACTGAAGTAATCCTGGGGGTTATATCTAATCTCCTATCCATTCCAGAAAAGTCAAGATTTGGACAAGAAAGAGTGCTCTTGCCTCACATGCCACATGTTTTTGGATCACACAGCATAGGGAGTCTCTGGGTGATGATGAATCCCCTCCAATCGCTCCTATTATTTACCGTGTCATTTAAGTCTCCCGCCTTCCTGTGGTGAGGGGGATAGATTTTTTTTTTTGAGGGTATATTCATTCATCAAATCTGGGTTTGACATGGCCTTATATGTCAGGCACAGGTCACCTCTGAGCAAGCGGTATGAGACTGAATAGAGCTGGAGTTCTTTCAGTCGGGCAGCATCGTGATGGTAGAATGCTGCTTAAGGTGAGGGACATACCTGCCTGGGACACATATTCAGTGAGTTCAATCATGTCTCTCTTCATATAGTCCAGGGAGGTACATCTCTGGTCATTCATGCCAACATAGACTATGACAGAGTCATAATAGTACCCATTGTTGAGAGACCTGAGTGCGTATGTGATATGGCAGATTCTGGCCATTGATAGACAACTAACCATGACTTTCTCCTTATCCAGCCTGGTGAGAGGCGCATCTGTGTGTCTCACAATTGAGTCTCCTATGACTGATATGTTGGGTTTATGGCTAAACTTTAGTGGCTGTGAGGCACAGGTGTGTGAACTATGTGTGGCATGTGATGTGGAGGACTGCGGCGATCGCGTGTGTTCTTGCCTCGGAGGTCTCCTTTGTTTGAGTTTGTTTTTGTTGAGGACCTCCATATATGTGGGTGGGTGTTGTGTAGGTGTGGGTGGTGTCTGAGGTGTAGTGATTGTGTTGACAACCTTCTCAGTGCCAAATATACTGGTTTGTGAGGGAGACAGCATAGACTCTAGGTTCCTAATGTAATTGCATCTCTCGCAAATTGTGTTCCAAGGTGGTAGTAGTAGATGGCTGTCTGTGTACATGAAGCAGTTGCTACACTGTCTCAGAATGCCCATATCAACCAGACTGGCAGGAGAAACTGTAGGAAATTGTCCATCCATATTTGTCAAAATCTGAGGGAGAAAGGCCAGAGAGAGCTAAGGGGTAGGCCTAAAGTCCAAGTGCTTAAACCAAAACTAAGATGCTTAGAATAACACTTACAGTTTAAACAGGCTATAAACAAGCAGTAATAAATGCAACAGAAAAGATGCAATTGAACACTTTAGAGAACAAGCAGCAGCAAATAACAGAAAAAGCAAGATGAAGTAACAGAGTAGGAAGAGGAAACACGAATACAGTAAAAGCAGCTAAACATTTTCTTTCTTGTTTGTTTGTTAGTAAAGTGGAAAGAGAGAGAGGAGAACCAGAAGATAATTCAATGTTAAAGAACTAAGGGGTTTGGCCTTCCCAAATAATCTCTGTGTTAGGTAGAATGAGCTAATGAGATGGGACTGGGAGGAGTGTCCCAGATCAAATCTACAGCAGGGGTGGGCAACAGCAAAAGCCACCAACTTTAAGATCAAAGCCACCAACTTTAAGATCACAACAGCAGTTGGGTGAGGGAAAAACAAAAATTCAGCCAGGGGTCAGCAACTATATAAATACAGATAGAGAAAAGTAAATAATTCAGTCAAGGAAATAAATAAAAACAGTGCAGTACTGTTAAGCAAATAAATAAAACCAGTGCAGTACTGTTAAGCAAAAAAGTGAAAACAGTGCAGTACCGATAAGAAACACTACTGATAAGAAACACTGAACAGTTAGATAAAGTGCAAAAAATATACTTATGTCAGCTCTGTAATTCCTGATCAGTTAAGAAACACTCTCAGTCAGGCACAATGGAGCTTCTAGCAAGATAAGCAGAAATTCACACAAAGGTAATATTTTTATACCAGCAAAATAAAAGACCCTTCCAAAGCCACACCTTGAGGCAATCAAATAACACAGAAGCTGTTTGACCAGTTTTTCCACCCTGGAATGAGTTCACCACAAACTCCCTGCTGCCCCAGAGAGCTGTAAAGGACCCCCTGTGTGGAACCAGTTAGTCCAAGCTAAAGTGCTGTGCCAAATGCCTTACAACAGAAATAAAAATTCAGCAAAGATCAGGAAACAAAGATTCAACCATTGGTCAGAAAATATATAAATACAGACACAGAAAAGTAAATAATTCAGTCAAGCAAATAAATAAAAACAGTACAGTACTCTTTCATTGCTAATGTCTGTTCATAGGTTCATAGGTTGGTACCAGGCTATCAGCCCTAGGGCCTATACAAGCCTAGCCACTGTTGTGTAACCCACATAAGTACTTTCCCATATATGCATAATACTATGGCCCCACCCAGAAAACAAGTATTGCACTTGAGTAAGCTTCCCTTACTACAAATTGTCCCCAGCAAATTAAACAGTAGTACTATCAAATCTTAGCACAGTCTAATCTAGTGTCTAGTGCCAGCCCCCAGAGACCACCTGAGTACATGACCTACAGGTACAGTAGCCCACCCAAATATAGATCTGGACAACATGGCTATGCAATTTCCAAATGTCTTCATAGCCAGCTTGGTACATACGGGCATCCTGTGACAATGTAGCAGTTGCATCGTGTTCACAGACTGGCATTTAATCCTCAAAGAAACAAACACATTATGCAAGAGATATACACAGTTTCACTGGAGGCAGAAATCTCACATAAAAAGAAAACTGTCAAGAACACACACTACGTCCACCACACACATAGACTAACCTATGCTGAGGCACTAAAAAACAATCTTCCTGAAGCTCAAAGACCCCCTAACCCTATAAATGGCAACACCTATACTCAACAATCTCTAAAGCACTCACCAAAAGCAACACCCAAGAATACACTTATGCCTGCACCTAGTGGACCCCAAGAGCAAAATCTCATAAGGCAAGCCAACTCATTACCCAGGTCTCTTATCATAGGGGACTCCTTTGTATGACACACAGATGCCCCAGTCAGTGGACTAAACAAGGAGAAGATAACAGGTCATTGATTATCTGGAGCTGGGATCCGCCAAGCTACGTATACACTTAAGTCACTACACCACAGGTACCATTATGATGGTATCATAGTCCATGTGGATGTTAATGACATGAGACATCTTTCCCTGGTCTATATGAAGAGAGACATTATTGATCTCTCTGAATATGTGTCTCAGGCATGTATGTGCCTTGCATTGAGCAGCATTCTACCTTCCCCAAGGATGATGCCACAGTACGAACAAAAATGATTGACGTCAGTTATTGGCCTAGTTTCTGCTGTCTTTGCTGGGATTCAATATTTTTCAGCATGGGAGGACATGGTTAGAAAACTAGGTTGTTTTGCAAAGGATGGTCTGCACCTGTATCCTATAGGCTTCGAAATATTGACTAAAACTTTATCCACCATCTTAGAGCCTTTTTTAGGCAATGTCAAATTGGCTAACCTACCGACATGGTTTAAATTTGCAGGAAGTACTTTGGCAGTGGAAGGCTTCTGTGTCTGTCACACATTTAGACCATCAGCTACACAGATAGGGACAAAAGGTGGAGGAATCTCAATCTGTATTAGCAGTAAACATAACTCTACACTGGTTAAAGAGACATTGCCCTGGAATTTATCTATGTGCAAATTACTATAGATAAAGTTTCATACCATATCCTAGCAAGCTGTAGGTCACCCTCTACATCCCTAGCATCCTATAGCTCTTACCAAGACCTACTGGAGACACTCACCATTAAAACAAATACACTATTCATCACAGATTTTAACTCCCCCTCTATAAACTGGGAAACAATGCCTCATACTCATAGGTACAACAATTCCAGGATATTATTAACAGAAATACCCTTGAAGAGGTAGTGAGCACACCCATCAGAGGTTCAAACATACTGGACGTGAAATTCATCAATATGGAGAGTGCTGCATTCCCCCCGTCTGATGTTCTTACTGGTGAGATTGGGTCACAAAGCTGTATCCTTTGAAATAAAAATCAACTTGGTAACCCTAACAAACCTTGTAAATGTTAGGAGCAGTTCCAAAGCAAACTACATCCTATTATGTGATAGTTCATCAAAATTCAATGCCCCTTTCAACCCCCAAGTTCACAGCAACCTATGCGGAATTGTGCACAGAGACCTGTATGACCATCTCAATGGCTGTAAAGAGGCTGCTGTAGTGAGTACAAGTAATCCCAAAACAAATTCTAACAACAAACCACGCTGGTGGAATCTTAATTTTAATGGGGTATATAAGAAAAGGAAAAAAGTCATGGCTAAAATCAGCAACAGCATCTCCAATAATGATAGGAGCTCTCTAATTAAGCTAAACATGAAACTAAGAGAACTAATTAAGTCCAAAAGGCCAGTTATGAGGTCAATGTTGCCTCACAGTCTAAAGACAACCATAAGGTTTTCTATAGTTATGTTTGAAACCTCAAAGGCAGCACACATTAGTGTATCGAACCGGTGGTCAATGGTACCACCTTCAGTGAGTAGAGCAACATAGCAAATTTGCTGGATAACAAATTCAGGTCAAACTTCACCCTGCACTCCTCCCCTGCCTCCACCCATGAAATACCTGCTAGCATAACTCTCCAAATAATTAGTAGGGACCAGATCCTGATGGAGCTTGATAAGGCCAAAAACACCATCTCAGTGTGTGGCAAAAATACTCAGGATGCCTCCTAAAAGCTTGAAACATGACCTGTCAAGATTACTTGAGTCATATTTCAACTATAGCCTTAAAAACAGGCTTTGTATCATGAGAATGAAAGACTGCAGTGTTATCCCATTTCACAAAGGCGGACCATTAACCAGCCCTGGAAACTAAAAACCTGTTTGTTTGACTATTCTAATATGCAAAGCCATGGAATATATTATCATGGAAATGATCAACAAAAACATTGGCAACCTTCAGACACTCGACCCACCCCATATGGCTGTGTCAAGGAAAAGTCATGCCTACTAAACCTGGTGGACTTCTTTGAGAAGGTTACCATGGAAATGGATGAGGTGAAAATGGTGTATACCACCTTCCCATACCTGGTAAAGGTGTTTTGAGACAATATCCCACTCAGGTACAGCTGATAAAATCAACAAACTGGGCATAAAACTCTACATAAATCACTGTATTGCCAGCTGGCTCACAGACAAGACTCAGGAAGTCAGGCTTGATGATATCACCACCACTAAGAGACTAGCCTCCAGCTGGATACCTCAGGGCTCCATGCTGGGACTGGTGCTAGTTGGCATCCACTTTTCCGAGGGTCTATATCAAATTGTCAAAGTTTTACAACTTCGAACGCTATAGGGTCAAACTCATATGTTCAAAGTTATAAAACTTCGAAAACTTAAAAAAAATAAAAATAATCAAAAACTGCAGGCCCCCCTGCACCTCCCACACCCCCGCTCATTAAATATACCAACTCTGAGATCATGTTACAGTGTAGTAAAGGCAAATCTTCCTTTCCGCGCTGTACTGCATTGTAGTGCGGTCTTGGAGTTGGTATATTTAAAGACTGGGGGGGGCTTACAACTACCAGGTACTTTATTTATTTATTTATTTATTTATTTATTTATTTATTTTAAGTTTTCAAAGTTTTACAACTTCGAATATATGGGTTCGACCATATAACGTTTGAAGTTGTAAAACTTCTACAACATGATATAGACCCTTTTTCTAAGGTAAAGGCTAATGTCAAGGGCCTTTGGATGACCAAGTTCACAGATGATTCCCTCCATGACACAAACATCTTACAAGAGGGTTTAACAGAAACAAGTTATTGGTGCCAAACCCACTGTTTAAAACTCAGTGCCAGGAAATGCATTATAGTGACTCTTGGAAAAAATGACACCCAGGCTAATTACTCCATCAATAAGATACCCCTAAGAGCTGACCCAGAAGTCAGGGATCTGGGAACATATGTAGATAGTAATCTAGCCTTTGACCAACATGTTGCCAAGGTAGTAAGAAAACCATTCTATGTTGCCCAACTTATAAGTAAGGGCATGACATCTAGGTCCAAGAAAGTCATAGTACCAATTTATGTGTCCCTTGTCTGACACATGATTGAGTATAATGTCTCCTTCAGCATGTACCTGAACAGACATGTGCAATAGTTAGAATACCCACAAAGGATCCTTACAGAAGAATCCAGACTCTACATTGTCCTATACTGATCACCTTAAAGCCCTGTCTCTGTACTCTGTCTCCTACAGGTTACTGAGAGGCAATCTATGTCTGGCATACAAGGCATTCTCAGATCCAGCTCTGAAAGACTTTTTGCACATCGACAAAATGAACAGCACCATAATCACTAGATCCAAGGATTACAATTTTGCTTGTGCCACAAATAAGACTGTTGGCGAGACAAATGTGTCTCAAATGATCCACGTGTTCTGAAGCAGGCTCCCCATCTGTGTGAAACAGTGTCCATCCCTAACCCTATTTAAATGTAACCCTAACCAATGGATAGGAAATTGGAAATTCACCCTGGGTCTGGTCCTCATGTCACTGATAGAAAGATGCAGATAGTAACCCCCAATATAACATACTCCCCCCCACACATATAACCTCTAGAAACTTCCTAATTAACATTTCCATCTCCTAATAAATGCCCATTATACAAGGGACATAATTGGGTTGGATTGCATAGCTAGGCTTATAAAGGCCCTGGTGGTCATTAGCCTAATATATACCTTTGACCCTGTGAAGCACAGCTAGAGTTTACAACTTTCTTACATATTATTTAGAATCAAGATAGCACAACTTTCAAATGTCCCCAAGTAAGCTAATACAATTATCCACCTCAGCTATTCATTTCCTGCTGATAAACCAGTATTGTTTACCACAACTTTGATCACATTTAAAGCTCTTCACAATATTATTGCTGCTTTCAACTAGCTGCTTCTCTCAGTTCGAAGCAGACATGTTTGTGTTTATGCCCCTGCAATAATTTCACAGTTCTAATCCCTCTTATTTTGCACAGTTTTCATAACATAAATCCAGCAAAGAAAATCCAGTAATTCAAAACCTTTCGTGATCAATATTTCCACTTCCTGGTTGCCTATACCATATACATTTCTAGTCCAGAGATAGTAACTTAATATCTGGAGTCTACAGTCATGAGGATTCTGGCCAGTGTTCAAAGGATGCATCCCCAACTTTAATTGCAACTGGTCCCTCATGACTACATAATAAACAGTTACCTTTTAAGCCAAATGGCATCCCATCCCCTGACCTTCCCTTCATTACCATAAGTTGTCACTTTCCCTTTCCTTATTAACTAGGATAGTCACAGACTTATCAACGTCATCCTTGCTTGTTATTGCTCATGACATATCCTCTCTCCTTGGAACAAGATTAAAAAAAAAGCAAAACACACGAAAGAAAGAGCCAACCTCAGTAGCAGTCATGCATTCTCTCTCTCTCCACCCTATCAGCACACCATTCTCACTTTCTCATTATTTTTTCTTGAGTGCTGGCTCAGATGTGTACCACCCTTGTAGAGAAGGCTGAATCTTATTCATTTAGTAATTAGTGCTGACCCATTAGTAGCTTTCCCATCTCTTCCTAGAGCATATGACCTCTCTGGATGTCTTCCTACATTACAGTTTGCTTTCTTCTGATCATCCACCACCTCTTCAACTCCATCTGCTTCTTCTTCATGCTTGCTTCACAGGTTTCATCTCTGAACAATATCTTTCAGCATCAGTATAAAGGCCACCTCCTCTCTGTCACAGGCTCTGCTATTCAGTAATTCAGTAAACAAGTATAGTCTAGTTCTCACCACAGACCCCCCTCCCCCTACAGATACCTGAATATTTTCCTGAATTACACTATGCCATCCTGGTGCAATGCACCTCCACACTCCTCCTGCATTAAGTTGGTTCTGCATGGCCAGAGAGCTATGCTTCTCCAGCACTTCCCACCACTGGACCTGCCCAAGCATGGCATCTCTACAGTATTTTGTAGTTTTTTTCATAGATCTGTAATAATGGAGGTTTCCTTACCAGCCTGTACTTAATATCATTGGATACAATAGCTTCACAATGCCCCCAGCTTGTCTCAAATGACACATCACAGAAGAAAAGCTAGCCCTGTTTCCATAAACAGACCAGTAGAAATCCTCCGTTTCATTTGACTTTTACCTGGCTAACAGCAATCCTCGTTTCAGATTGCTTGTTTCAGAATCCAGTCTTTGGTAGTAAAGCTATGGAATTTTGCTTTTACATGCATCATCCTTATTGGGACTCATTCCTCTTACCCATCTAATGGGCAAGTTGTACCTCTGAATCAAGTCCTGCATTTCCTTTACCGCATTTTGAATTAATTATAATGTGTCTGTACAGTCCATCCCCTCATTTAACCAAACAATTGCAGTATTCTCATAGGGTGTGTGACAAAAGAAAATACTGCCAGCACAGCTAGCTGGAATTTTGTAAAGAATTACTGTATATGTCATTGGTGAATATCAAAATGATTTATACCAGATGCTTGTGTTACAAATGTATTAAAACTGTATGTTATGTGTATGTCAAACTGCTTGTACAGATGTATGTTGAAAAGGTATTTGCAAAGTGCTGTGTTTGAAATGTAACCAAAGTGTGCCCTACTGGAAGAGAACAGAAATGCACATGCACTATTGTAACTGTGTAAATGTATATATATTTTAACAGTGGAAACTAGAATACAGGAGGTCAACCTCAGTCCAGCAAACGTTAGAAAAATGTCTAAAATTAAAGCGTCTTCTGTGTGGAGACATGCGTGAATGGGCGTACCTTCGTTGAAGGTTGTGTGTCAGAGCTGGCAACTCAGCACGTAAAAATCTACTGCCAATCATTAGCGGACCGGAGTTCCGCTGTGGTGACCCCTAACCGGGAAAAGCCGAAAGACACAACAACAAATTACTTTATAGGCTATGCAATTAAGAAGCCATCTCTCAAGTTTTCAATGCAGCTAGAGACACACAGTCTGTATTAAGAACCTTTCTGTAATGTTCTTGGAGTGAACTAATTGCTAATTTTGAAGCATGATGGAATGCAATTTTTTGTGACTTCCAGCATCTGCCAAAGATTTGAGGAAAAGCCTTTGTCTGTATATTTTTACAGGTACATGATAAATGCTGCCAGCTTCTAGCAATGAAGGTTTTGGCCTGGGATCTAGAAGTCAGATGACCAGAAACAATGTCATTCTGCAAGCTATCCCAGCAGTAATATTTTAGATATTAATCTGAGAAGTCTCTCAGTGAGAGAGAGCATTCTGCATTCTGTCTTGGACCTGGTAACAACAGGAATCATTCACCGCATCTGCCTTGCTTTATTAGTAATTTTTTAGTGTATAATAATTCTCTTAGATATAGTCAGGAATATTGAGAAGCTTAGCTTAGTTTAGATTTTTTTTCTATATTTGTGTGAGTCTGTACTGTAAAATTATTTTAAATATTTCCTGTCATTTTGAATTCTGATGTCACTGTGAATACATATTTAGTATTGTCTTGCTCTTTATTATTTATTATTAAATATATTTAAACCTTTCATTGTGGCTGATCTGTGTAGAGATATTTAAGGTTTGAGAGTACTTGCATATTTATTTGGTGAAAACTGTGCAGGCCACTCCTAAGAGCCTTGCTCTTGGTCAAACTACTATTTGTATTAATATTAATATTAATATGACAAAGTAAAATTGGTCACTCTTTGTTAATGGCCTTAAGGTAGCTGTCGAGGAGTGACTGATGGCAGTGAAAACTACCATATAGTCTGGGAAACAGGGGCTATAGCTAGTAAACCTGTGCCAGCCTTGTGTGTGTGTGTGTGTGTGTGTGTGTGTGTGTGTGTGTGTGTGTGTAAATCAAACCTCAAAGATTGTGTGTCAGCTACTTGAGCAGGAGTATGAAGCACTGGTTGGACAGACAGGGTGCTGGAGGTCTTGGCTTGGTCATTCAGCTGAGATCTCTACTCTATAGCTGTGCCAGTGGGGAGTCTTACTGGGGATCTGGCTGAAGAGTGAGAAACCAGCCCTGGATTGACTGTGGTCTCTGTGCGCTCTTAAGGGAAGTTGCATTTGATGCAGAGAGCTGCATCTGGAAATACTGTATGTGCACTTGTCATCCTGTCAGTGAATGTGTCCCCACTGTTGCCTGTGGTGAAGATTGCGACTCCTTGATTACTCATCCAGAGGTAGGTTGTCACAGGGTATTTTTGTATATTCTGCTCTCTTTGCCATGTCTTCTGCTATAGAAAGCAGTGTTCTTATTTCCACAGTCTGCCACTGTAAACTCAAGATGAGATGGCCTTGTATCTTCTAGAGACCAGATTGCTGAGATGCTCACTCTCCACCTTTACAACTGCCAGCTCATATAGAAAAACAAATCCAGTCCCACTACAGCAGAATCACTGAATAAGTTAAGCACTTTCATCTTACAGTAATTTAAGTCTTTTTCAGAAGAAACCTTAAATCATTGTGAGAGAAATCACTTAATTTATTAAAAGTTTGGTGATCCTGTGGCACTGGAGCTGGATTTTTTTTTATTTTTTTTTACTTTTGTTTTTTTTTTTGGTCCTGAACCTTGTCAACTATTTTTAACAAGGCCATATGTTGCTTATGATGCTGTCTAAATTTTTGAGTGTTGTCTATAGCTGCTTCTCCATTTTAACACTTCAGACTCTCCAGTCTACACTGAGGTCACCTGACCTCGCAGTCTAGGTATCTATTTCTATTTTGGCGCCATGGTGCCCTCCCCATATTTAAGTCTTTACAACTGTTAGTATAAGCCTGTCTGGTGTCTTGATGTAAACCTCAGTGCAACCCAAATTACCCTGGTTGAATTAGCAACCTGGACTGTGGAGTTGCTGAAACTAAGGGGCAAGGAATGACAAAGGATAACTGCATATCTCACTCAGGGGAAGGGTGTGGGCACTTGTCTGGGGCATTTGTTAATCACTATGATTCATGGTGAAGATGGGATCCTTGATGGACTAGACTAGAGTAATGGAGTTCAGCATTAAGAAGGGCATGTTACAAATAAGCTGGGGCATGCCAGCAAGATACCCATTATAATCTTCCATCTGTTGTATACTCCAAGTGCTGGGTACTGTTGGAGGCAGGCCTTGACCCAGCAACATCCCATCCAGTATCTGTCCCTGAAGGCAACATGGATGATGCTGTAGTCTCCTTCCCTCTCACCCTCACAGCATCATTGACATAGCTGTCTGCACTGCCAGACTGAGAGTGCTGGCAGCCTAGCATAGATGACAGAATGATCGGGGAACAGTGGATATTGAGCAAAACAGACAGGACCATTGGTACATGTAGCACTGTGACTGAGATTCCCATCAGTAGTCCCCATATCTGTTTTCAAAAAAGCTACAAGTATAAAGAGGCTAAAACATTCCATCAGTTACAAGCTTAAACAAGTCTTGACTTAGTCGAAAGGCATCTCTAAATATTTAAGGGAAAGAATGTAAATCACCATTTAATTTTCCTTTGACATCTAAAAGTACTAGTTTTGTAGAGTTTAACCTAATGACCATGATTGGTTGTTATGGGGCTTTTCATTCGAAAAATGCCTTTAGAGCAATCAAAGTGTACACATCATCATATGTAGGAAGTCTGATGTTGACTGAAAAATGTTTAAGTTGTGACAAATTCATACTTGTAGATGACCTGTAGACTATAACTTCACAGTTCTTAAGTAATACAAAGCAGACTTCACACATGTATCATCCTCAAATGTAATTGCAGTTTTATTGATAGCAACTTTTTTTCTAAACTGTCAACAGAATACAGGAATCTTTTTAAATTATTTATTGTAAATCCATTGAGTAGAGGCCATTTGTTCATGTTGTACTATATTGTATTTTATTTTATTTTATTTATTTATTTATGTATTTATCCTAGGCTAGTGGTCTCTTTTCAGGGGAGACCTGCGGTGGTATTTATATTATTATAAGCATATATGTTACTGTGAAGCCACGGTGGTGCAACGGTTAGCATTGTCACCTCACAGCAAGAGGTTCTCCCGTTCAATTCTCGGCTGGAGCGCCTTCTGTGTGGAGTTTGCATGCCCTCCCCACGGTCAAGTGACGTTAAAGACATGCAGGTAGGTGCGAGCATGAATGGGCGTGCCTTCGTTGAAGGTTGGGCGTCGGGCTGGCAACTCAGCACCGTAAAATCCACTGCCAATCATGTGCGGACCGGAGTTCTGCTGTGGCGACCCCTAACCGGGAAAAGCCGAAAGACATACATAAGCATATATTTTACTGTATGCCTACGTGTAATCATCTCAGTGAATTTTAAAGTGTGGCCTCTGACTTTTATCCCATTTAAAGCCTTAGATGGGATGTATGCACCCAGGCCACTACCCAAATGAAGCATAAAGACAAGAGCCATACCCAAGTAATGTGGAACTACTGTTCAGAAGTGCTGTAGACACGCTTTTACAGAAAGCTTCCTATGGTGAATCAAGCCACTGAATGCTCTCTGTGTTAGATCTACTTTGGAAGCTCGAACTTTCAAAACTTCGAACGTCATATGGTTGAGACCAAAACATTGAAGTTTTGAAAGTTTAAAACTTCAATGAAAAAATAAAAATAAAAGTTTTTTTTATGTTTATGCAGGGGGGGCAAGCACCCCTGCACCCCCCCACACCTCCTGCTAATTAAATATACCAACTCCAAGATCACACTACAGTAAAGAGTAAATATCCCATTCTGCACTGTACGGTGATCTCCATTTAAAATGTTTGAAGTTTGAAAACTTTGATCTTATGGTCTCAATCATAAAAGTTCAAAGTTTTGAAAGTTTGAGCTTCCAAAGTAGACACCTCTGTGTTAAGGTGATGTGTTTTTTCTACCAAATCTGTAGTACTAGTGCTTAGGTATGATAAGGTCTATATTGCTTGGTCACAAATACAAAGATGACAAACTATCAGCCAGCTCTCTATCCCGGCCTGCTTAAACACTAGTCCCTTCTGTTAAAACAAATGCTTTAGCTTGAACTGCTTTGTATTTAACCCTTTCAAGGAAGATGCTGGCTAAAAGTCTTAATGGCATCAGGCTTAAAAGATGCACAGTTACACAAGTTCCTTATAGTCTTCTGTTTTGCAGAGCTAGTAACAGCTACATTTTTAGGATGTCATGTCTTCGTTACTTTACTTATAGTAAAAAATAATTTACACTGATGCTTGTGTAGGAAAATGGCACCAGCTAAACAGTTCCTGCACCAGAAATGATGTTAATTATTGCCTGTATGTTTTTTCATATATTAATTTACAGAATGTTAAATTATTTAACTCTGTCACTCTCTAAACTCCTTTTTATGTCTCTTTTCAGTGACTATTAAACAGCTAGACTTAATAACAGTGACACCTTTTGGTCAGCTGACCTCGTAATTTCAGTCAGAATGTCTGAAGATGAACAAGCACTGGAGAACTTCAAGAAAGGAGTAAAATGTGCCCTGGAGTGTGTTGCAGGGCTGTGTTCTGCAGCAGCTGTGATTAACCCCATTTTTGGGCTGGCAGGATCACTTATAAAAGTTGTGTCACACACCATAGACGTTGAGGAGGCTGGTGATCTGAAACGAGGATTTGAAATGGTCAATGAGAGCTTGGACAAAATTTCCAATGAAAATAAGAAAATACTTAATAGAATTCCAAAGGAAACTGCTGACAACCAGCTCTATTACATTGAAAAGCAGATTAAAAGCCAATTTCGAGCATACATGGAGGTTATAGAGGCTGAGCCTGAAGAAAGAGAACGTAAGAAACAGACATTTGTAAAGAGTTACGTTAGGGATGGTGCTGAACGCCACCTCCACACTCTCTATGACAGTGTAATGGGGAGACCTAAGATTTTCAGCGATCCGATTCTTAAGGTATATCTAGAGTGTTCCAAAATGGACCGCAAAGTCATGAAAAGTCTTTGTGATCACCTCAAGCATCTGTTCTGCATTGGCCTCATTGCCTACATGGGATATGTAGCGGTCCGAGAAGATGATGAAGAGACTCTTTGCAATAGGTGGAAAAATAAAATGGAAATGGCATGGGGAAAAATGGATGATGCACTTAAAAAGTGCTATTAGTACTGCAAGTGACATACACGAAAAAAGAAAAAAAAACAGAGAAATTAGCCAACCCATAATATGAATTACCTTCTTGGAACACAATATTTCTACATGCATTCTATTCATTTTTAATTATGATATATTTTTCTCTGAAAGCAGACTAGGTCGTTACCTTTACTGTGCCATCACATATCCATAAAATGTGACCACAACGCAATGTTATCCTAAAAATGCATGATTACTGATGCATGTCTCTTAGCATATTTCCTTAAAACAACTTTAATCATAAGTATAATTCTGAAATTAAGGTAAAAGTATGTATACTCATTACTTTGTCATTGAACTGAAATGCAGCTATTGTAAAGGCAAAATGTGAAAGGAAAAATATTTCCCAAATGTCCCTGTTTTGATGTAGTTGTACCAGTTAGTACATATTATAGCAGCTTTATTTCCCTGCACTTTCTCCTCCACATTCAGTGTGCATTTTTGTAAATAATAGTTGTGTTTCAGATCCTAGTGACAGCTAAATTGTTGTCATACCTTAACAATATCAGGTTTTGGATTAACTGCAGTACTGCAAACACACTGTGACCCTCCGGTCAATGTCTCTGACATCAATGGATGATGGAATGGATAGTTATTAAATAGTCAAGAGGCAAAATAAAAGCAACACCTGCCAGAGATAGTAGAAAAAGGTCCAACGAGAATGTTCATGCTTGAAAAGGTTGCATATGTTCATGACCACTGCTATACTAAAGCAAAATCAAGAACGTGGTTTGCGTTATGCATTTGTATTTATTTATTTTTGTTTTATTTTCATGTAAAGTTTTATCACTTTTGTCCCATGAGCTAAGTGTTTTCCTTATTTAAAATCATTCTGTTAGCCTTCTTTATGATGGCAGTTCATGCCTTTTTTCAGTTGTGGTCAATACTTCCAATCAGCCAGAAGAGCAAATATTTGCATTACAAATGCAAGATGTTTTACAATGCATTGTGGGGGTGTGGCGACCTATGTTCCTCCTTTTCTCACAGCAATTCCTTTTCCAAGGCTCTATGAGCATCCATGTGTAACACAACAGTTGTGTATGCAATGATTTCTGTTTAATTCAGCACTCTGCAACTTAAACTGTAGTCAGTCAGTACACACTCAGTTGCAGTTATTTATTATAATGTAATCCATGCATCGTCTTACTTGGGGTCTGACACTTGCAAGGCACATTTTATTAGTTTTGTTTGCACTCGTGTTGGCAGATGAAATACGAATTAGCTCACTGCTTATATTGTCTGAATATATTGCTTCAAGTTGTGAGTGAAAGATAATGACATTTGTATTCCAGTATAAAGTGCGACACTACACTTATGTATCTGCTCTGCCACAGGTTAGTACACTTTCTATGGTGGTGGATATATTTTCCTGCACTTTAGATGTGTCCCATAATTCCCAACATTCCTTTCATGCTGGTCTTCAGTTACACATGTAAATATCAGCTCTGTTGTTTTGTCACTGTGCTTTTGCATTTGATAGTCTGTCCAAGTGCTGTTTGTCTGCACTTGTTATTGTTGTTTTTCTTGTAAACTGTAAAGAATTTACTTGTTGAACTTCAGTCTCTCAAGCTGTTGCTGAAAGTAATAAAATAAAAATGTAAGTTTACTGCAGATACTTGCATTACCATTAGTTATTTTGTACATATTAACACTAATTTGCTTGATATAAAAGGATACTGGTTTCATAAAGTGAGTAAATTGTGTATAGAAGCACTGTACATAAGAGTCTGTCTGAATGTCACTCGTATAACCAACAAAGTTTTAGTTTATCTAAACTACTGAGGTAATACTCTCAGTTATTTTTACCATTATATCTACTAAGTAAAGCTTATTTACCTTGGTAAAGTATATCAGGCTATATGTTTTATAATTTTTTTTGGGTGGGGGTCCACTGTGCTACTCCAGGTGCTATGAGTTAGTCCACCAGCCCCCACCCCCGATGGTTAGTTGGAATTAGCAACACACTGTCTGTCTCCCTGATTGATAAGTTGAGCTTTTATGTCTTTGTACTACTGGACCTTAAGGCTACATCAAGCTACAGTACAAACAATCACACAATTTTGTCATGCAGAGTTATTTTTTACTACACATTTTATACTAGTCTCATCTTTCAGTTTAAGGAACAAAATTGCTAAACAAAATATAAACTAAAGTATTTACAAAGATATATTTCATTGGTATATGTAGAATATTTTAAATTAAAATATTTATATGACCTACCATGTGCTCAGCATGGTGTCCCATTGCCCAGCTCAGCCTACATATATTGTGTCTGCGCATGGGGACAGGGAGTTCGGCTGGTGAAAAATCCCCTCATGAAAGGTTGACAGCTTCTCCACCAGCTTGTCTCACTACTTGCCTGGTGTGTACCTAACCCCAGGAGTTAGGGAATCCTCAAGGCAGCATTTCTATATTGAAGGCAGATCCTCCAGATTTAGGAACAATGGAGGTCCATCACTGTGGTACTTATGGTAGGGACAATTAGGAGACAGCTTACTGGTCAGCTGATAAGGTGAAATGTAGACCAAGAAAAGTGCATTTGTGTACTTATGCAAAGTACATTTTCTTTTTATCCATCATTTTAAAACTACTTTTCCCATTGAAAGTCACAGTGATGACAACCTAAGCAGAGTGATCCAGAATTCTAAGACAAACTAGAGGATATACTACATCTAAATGTTATGAGTTTGCATCACAGCTTCCTGCCAGTGGCCAGTGTGGTACATCTGTAGTTGGAGTCACTCAAGGAAAGTTTTTACAAGGTGCCCCAACCACCTCAAATAACTCTTTTCATAGGTTCATAGGTTCATACTAGGCTATCTGCCCTAGGGCATTTATAAGCCTAGCCAGAATGTGTTTGGCTTTCGCCACCCATTTTAAATGAATTTTGCTATGCCCTTTTTCGAGGTTAGTATACTGTGCCTCTGTCTAACAGTGACACAGAAGTGATACCCGGGTAAACCTGATCTCCCATCCACTCATCAAGATTCCTCTTGAAGAGAGTCAATGAGGGACTCTGCCTAACCTGGACTGAGATTTTATTCCAGAGTGAAGGGAGCCTCTGGGTTATGAATCTGTCCCTCCAGCATGTCCTATTTATTTCAGTGCTGAGGTTCAAGTCTATGGGATTTGGATTTTCTGAGGTGCAGCATGTCCATTAATTCGGGTTGGACATGGCTTTATACGTCAGGCACAGATCGCCTCTGAACAGGTGGTATGCCACTGAGTAGAGCTGGAGTTTCTTTAACCGGGCAGCATATGGCATCTGTTTGAGCCCTTTGATCCTCTTGGTGAGGTACTTTTGGGGTCTTTCCAGTTGCTGCAGGTGTCTGGTAAGGTACATCCCAAAAGGGCATTGTACTCAATTATGGGCCTGATGAGGGATGAGTAAAGAGGCACGATGACCTCCCCGATCTAGATGTGAATCCCTTCATGATTAGGTGGGCTATATAAAATGTTTTTCTAACCACTTTGGCCACGTGGTTGTCAAATGAGAGATTGCTATCAACTTGGGTCCCCAGGTTCCTAATTACTTCTTCCGTACTTAATGGATTACCACCTATGTGGTAATTGCCAAAGGAATGACTATACACTTTTTGGCATTTAGCTTGAGGCCATGGCTCTGGCACCAGTTGTCTGTTTCTATGAGGCCCTTTTGTAGGATGCTTGTGTCGGCTGGAGAGTCGATTGATCAGCCACAGTCCTTCCGTGTTAGCCTGTACCTCCGAGAAATATATACCGAACAAGAGAGGTCCCAGGACTGAGCCTTGTGGGACACCACTTGTAACTGGTTTGGTTTCTGACATGGCTCCAGCAATTCTAACCATGTGGGTTCTGTCCTTGAGCCAGTTTGCAACCCATCTAGTGACATAGGGGTTTATATTTAAGCTGGTGAGCTTATCTATAATGCCCGAGGTCCAGGTAGGCTGTGTGGACCACCTTCCCAATGGCCTTGGTGACTGTTTCAAAAAAATCAACCAGGTTTAAGAGGCAGGATCTGCCCTTAACAAAGCCGAACTGGGTAGGATCCAGTGTCTGTAGGTCCCCAATATCTTTATTTATGAGGTCCATGATGATCCTTTCCATAGCTTTGCAGACCAAGCTAGTCAGGCTTATGGGCGATAGTTTCCAGGATCCGTTGAGGCACCACCTTTATGGAGAGGGACCACTGTTGCTGTACGCCACTCTTTGGGTACATATCCTGTAGTAAGGCTGAGATTGAACAGTAGTTTTATGTTTGGGTTTAGCTCTTCTTGGAGTTCATGTAGGACACAGCCCGGGACACCGTCTGGTCCCATTGATGCTGTGTTTTTGCTTTGGAGAGGGCGGCTCTTACCTGAGCATCTGAGATGTCAGGGCTGCTGGGATAGATATTTGCCCTTTGAACCTGTCAGCTAGGATGTTGGCAATGTCTGTGGGTTCAGTGTATTTTTGTCATTTTGGACTAATTCTGAGCATATCTGGGAATTACCACCCAGGTTCCTAACATAACTAAAGAAAGCCTTGTGATTATCCTTAGTGTCCTGTGCCATTTTGCTGGCTTTAGACAATTTTATGAGTGCCCGTAGTTTTTGCTAATACTGATCAGTGATGCCTTCCCTTTTGGGATTTTGCTCTATCATTTAGTAGCTTCCTCCTTCTATTGTATAGTTTGTATATGGCTGGGGTCCACCAGACTCTTGGTTTTATTTGGGATATGATCCATGCATTCCTGAAGGTGTTCATAGAAATAAAGGATTCTGCAGTCTGGAAGGATTCCACCGCTTTTGAGGAGTGTGAAATTTGCTTTAGAGAAGTTTTTCACTGTGGTTTTCTGGGCAGGATGTGAATATCCAGTGAGATTAGTTTATGGTCTGATCTTACCAGTGAGGGATACACTTCTGGTCTGGAGCATAGAGTCCCCATGTTGGTGATGATCAGGTCCAGTATGTTTTCCCCTCTTGTGGGAGTGGTAACAAGTTGTTCCATAGCATTTGAGTTTATAAATTCTAGGAACCTTTGGGCTAGGGTGTTGGAGCTAGAGTAATGCTCCCAGTCTATGTTTGGGTAGTGTGTGGTAATGGTGTTTGGAGATACCTTCATATTTTCCAGTGTTCTCAGAAAGGCCGAGTGGGATTCCTGGGTTTGGGAGGGTGATCTGTAGCAGGCTATAAACTGGAAGGCAGTTTTACCCACTGTTAGTTGCACATGGATAGTCTCTGATGCTACGTGCTTTGCCACCAACCTGGAGGTGTGGGTATCTTTGATGAATATCGATACTCCCCCTCCTTTTGTGGTTCGGTCCAAGTTTTGGGGCCAAAAAGCATGGTATGAGGTATAACCTGGTAGTGCTGGGGTGCTCTCAGGAGCCCTGAACCAGGTTTCTGTTACTGCACAGATATCGAAGTTCTCCATGCTAAGGAGAGTTGCATCTTGAGGTTTAGACTTCTGAGTAGCATTACTCTTAGTTTCTTATCCCTTGTGATACATATGGAGGTGGGTTTGTCTTTTGAGCCTTGCCTAAAAAAGGCACTATGGGGGTAGCAAGAGCCTTTGCCAATATCCAAAAGCCCAGGAGTGACAGGTGCAAGCGAGCATATCATCCCAAGCTGACAGGCATTGGATCCCCTTTGAATGACACCAGTACTTAAGCCAATTGTTGAAATTGATCATCTTGTCTTCATATTGTGGCATCATTCTTGGTGAGGGTAAGATGCTACTCAAGGTCAGACATGCTCAGAGAGCTCCTTTATGTCTCTTTTCATGTAGTCCAGGTCATTCACACCAGCATGGACAATGACTGAGTCATATTTTTACTTGCCTTGGAATGCCTGAGTGCTTGTGTTATGTGGCGGATCCTAGCGCCCGACAGGCTGCTCACCGTGACCCTCTCCTTGTCCAGCCTGGTGAGCGGGATGTCAGCGTGCCTGACGATAGAGTCACCTATTACAAGTGTATCAGGTGTGGTGTTTAGTCTTAAGGGCTGTGACTGTTCGGCACACTGGCTTTGTGAGATATGTGTTGCACGTGTTTTGTTTTGGGGTAGCGGTTGCTTGGGTGTCTGCTTTGGAGGTCTCTGCTGCTTAGGCAGATCTTTATTTAGAGCCTCCGAGTATGTTTTTGTGTGATTTGTGTGATTATGTGATTTTCAGCCTAAAGAAACAGTAATTCTTATGTGAAATATGCCCAGAATTCCAAGCTTCTCACTTAACCATGCACACTAAGCCCAGTCATCCTGTGAAGAAACCTCAGTTCTGCTGCTTTTGTCCATGATCTATTTCTTTTGGTCATGTCTTAAAAAGCTGTGAGCACAGTTGAAACCTGGGGGTAGATATCGACCAGTAAACTAAGAGCTTTAGGCTATGACTTACTTCTTAATTGTCACCATATTCTAACACATTGTCTGTTATCAGAATCATAGTTGGGCAGGGTGAAGAGGGATGACATAATCTGTTAGATGGACACAAACGGTAATGTGGATGTTGGCTATCGTTATTGCTGATTGCTAGTATTATTCAGCCATGGTATTGTAATAATGTGCAAAGTAGGTATCTGAGTAGTTTTTTTGGGCTCCTCAAGTT
Source organism: Protopterus annectens (assembly GCF_019279795.1). Taxonomy (NCBI): domain Eukaryota; kingdom Metazoa; phylum Chordata; order Ceratodontiformes; family Protopteridae; genus Protopterus; species Protopterus annectens. The sequence continues at coordinate 661,180,824 of NC_056729.1, read as the reverse complement.
TAGTTTGAGGGATACCAATGTAGGGAAGTACCTAGGGTGCAAATCTTCCTAGCTACTGCCTTGCTTGCCTCCCAAGCCACTTAACTTTTACCACGACTACTTCCCAATTTAAAATCTTCTCAAAACCCACTACATATCTGACTGGCATTGCACATGCTGCTCCCCAGGCTAGGTCATTTCACTGCACTGGTGCTAGGATTCTGCTAGGGATCAAATGGCTGTTCCCTATGTCCTATTGCTAGAAATTTGCTAGAATTTTGTTTAGTATCAAATGACCGCTACCTTATATAAAAATAAATAAATAAAGGGTTCTATCCTTTATACCTATATTAAAACATCTACTATTTTTCATATATACTGAATGCTCTGTTATGATATACAATTTTTGTACTTATATTTGTGCTTAGAGCAATCTACACTCAATTGTAGTCCTCATATGTATCCTATATGTATATTATTATTATGTTTTTATAGAATTGTATTGTTTGCTTGGAGCTTTTCTCCCCGGGCCTCCTCTGAAAATGGACCTGCGTCCAGTCGGACTTTTCCAGTTAACAAATGTAAAATAAAATAAAAAAATAAATGCCAAATTTGCTGAGCCCATCCACTGTTAGTGTTCTGATCCTCTTCCCTCACTCATGAACAAATACAAAGACAACGTTACTTGGAAAAAAACAACATAGCTCCTACACATTGCTTGGAAAAAAACAGCATAGCTCTCACACCCCTGTACTGGGTACTTTCCTGTGCCCTTATAACATGTGCATGAAAATCAGAACAACTGAGGAGACAAAGAAAGACTTAGTGGAGCCTTACATCTACTTTAAAGGTATTTAATTTCACATCAGGAATGCAGAACAGCTCTCACTTCTCATGTACAGGGACTAAATGATATGCATTATTGGTCCTAGTAACCACTACTGATACAGCATTTCCCAAAGGATATTCCACTCCATGTGGTCACATATCTTCTCCAGGTTCACAAAACGTGTTGAGAGTACTGACAACATTCTACTGTTCCCCCACTATATAAACAGTGCTAACTACAGAATCCCAGCAATGTCCAGCAGTTTTAGCATTTCTGTAGTACTGACAACATTCTACTGTTCCTGCACTATATAAACAGTGCTAACTACAGAATCCCAGCAATGTCCAGCAGTTTTAGCATTTCTGTTATAATCTCCTTATTTCCTGCTTTCTTGTCATGCTGGAGCTGTTTTATCATCATAATAGACCTTTACACCAAAATCAATCCAGTACCACCAGCTGGCCAGCTGCATGTCAGATCATGGCTTGATTATTGCCTAGGGGTTTGAGAACCCCTAGAACTATGTATATGAATTTCTACGTACATGCTAGGGTCACCCTTGGCAAACTGGTCTGGGAGCAGGAAAACAGCAACCTAAGACTTGACTCTCCATAATGCTTCAGCTGATGAATTAAAGACCATTAACTAGAACAGTAATACCAAAACCTACTCCTGGAGTTAATCCTAAGGGTGATGTTTGCCAACAAACAGATGGCAGCAAGGTGACCAGTGTAGTCCAGCACAGCCAAGTTTCAGAAAAAGATGTGTGAATGCACTACATGGCTCACCACCTACAATGTGAAAGGTAGTGGCTGGATATAATACCAGTTGAGTGGCATGGGGAAAGAAGTGGAATAAGATGGACTAAACCCTGACAATGGACACTTTTGTTTTGTGGTATGGTGCCTTATTGCTTGGGAAGGAGCCAGACCTTAGAAGATTAAAAACACCAGCTAAACTTAGCGTCTGTTGCCTGTTCACATTATGCCATGCAGTTAGAGTTTCTGCCCATAGACAAAAGGGTCACCTCAGTGCAAGTATAGACTGAAAAAAAGTTTTCTTTGTTCTTTGTTCTTGTGTTCCTAAGAGCTATTAAGAGACTGCAGAATCCATAGACATTGTTGGTGCAGCCCTCAGAAAGATGCCACCTATTAATTCTGTAGTGCAACTGGAGGACTTCAATGCTTCCATAGGAATGAAGGAGGTACATGGAGGTGCCTGAATGAGAAGGATGGCTTTCCTGATCTTAACCCAAATGAAGAATGTTTTTTGGACTTTCAAGGTACACGTGTGGTCCATATCAAATACAAACATGCCCATAAATGCACTTGGACCAAAGCATCTTGGATAAAATGCCAGTATTCAACTTCTTGGTCAGGCTGCTATGCATAAGGCTGTGTGTTCTAAAAACTCAGATTAAGAGAGGTACCAAGCTCGTTATGGCTTTGTAGAAAGTCAGGACAGATAGCTGGGGTGATGGAAGGACAGATGAGGGAAACGAAAACTTGTAATGAAGATGCCCAGATAAGGCTTAACTGATTCTTCTGTGTGAGCTGAGTTCAACTCCTACCTTAGGAAGAGCTTCCACTAAATACATGCAGGGATGTCAGAGATGTTGATCCAAATTAAGCCTGTTTAAGATATCAGTAGCTCAGACAATGGTAATTAAAACTGGGAGATAGATGATCAGTGTTGCCGTGGTGGCAGACATCAACAGTAAGAACATAATTATTTGGTTAAAGAAGTAATTGGGTTTTGTGCAGTGCTAGCGGGAGGGGGTCTTTCTAGATTTGACTGAAAGGGAATCAGTTGCTATAATCATTTAATTTAATTTAATTTAATTTAGTTATTTCTTAGCCCAGTAAGTGAACCAATCTATCTTGAAACTTTTTCAGTCATGACCCAAGCCCACAAGACTGTGCACAGGTTAGACTAGCCAGCTGACTGTCTTGTTTCAGAAAGTGGGAGGTAACTACAGTTCTGAGAAAACCTACACAAGTGCAGGGGTGATGTGCAAACTCCACGTAGACAGTGACTGCAGGTTAGGACTGAACCCTGGACCCTGGAGCTGTGATACTGAGATTATAACCTATGGACAACTTTTTTGGGTCATTGAATTAAATGCCCATATGTGGGAGAAGTCTGGCAAGGCCATCAAGACCATAAAGAATGATTTTCAGATGGCCACATACAGGTTCTAATAAACCATCCTGAGACCCCAGAAGGGGAGGAACATTGCCTGGGCTGTTCTTTCCATGAGTTGAGAAACACTGATCTTCATTGTGGATGTTGTTGTTCAATTATGAAAGGCACTTTATGTGGAACTTCTGAATCTGGTATGCATTCCCTCCTCTGAAAAAGCTGCAATAAGTAGGTTTTAAGTTAAAATAATAATAAAGGAAAGAGAACCAGGCCCAGATGATCCCTTTTGAGGAGCAGAAAAGTAATACATTTAAAGACAAACTAGAGCTAAAACAGAAATGTAAAAATCCACCTTTTATGTTAAGGATAGACAAACAAGGATCACTTATTTTTACTAAAATTTTAGCACTCAGAATGTAAGGTTGCACTGAAGTTCACAGGATGTAGCGTGTTATCAGGGGGGATAACCAAAGGGGTATTTTTACTTTAATGGAAAATTTGGCCAGGGCATTAGGGAAAGTATAATCATGTAAGTAAACTTAACATAACAGTAGCTGTTCAAACGGTCACATTAAACATTTCTTATTAACTGACAGAGGAGCACATTAATAGAATGTTCTCTTACCTGACAAACCAGAGCTAAAACAAAATATTTCCAGTCAGGCTTTCATATTAAGGAAAGCTGTACAGTAGGTAGTTTGGCAAGTCTAAATTGTCTGTAGGTGAGCAGGCAGTGTTTGTGTAATACAGAAGAAAGGCCTGACAATCTACTTCCAACCCCTGCAGGACTAGTAAACTCTGTGGATGGGGGTGGCTGTTCACAGGGTCATCATAAGAGCTAGACAGAAGTTCACAAGAACAGGTTAACAGAATCTACACTCCTCTAAGGTATGAAGTGAAATGTCAAGTCTTTTGTCATGGAATTACTGATTGTAGATATCAGCTGGACCAAAGCATAATTGTGTAATCATTTGTTGATGTATGTTAAACAATGTAGTAAAATACATCTTCATAATTTGACAATTATTTTATTGGGAAATGTCTCTCACTGGGATATTGTTGTATGGAACTAAGGACACCTTCCATCTCTATACAAGTCTTTTCTCATGTTGGTTCCACCACTGCTCACTCTTGCCAGATAAAGACAATTACATGTAGTAAATGAATGTGATTTGGTTAGCAAATTTGCAAAGAGGTGCAGTATAACTGACAGATATAATCTTTTCCATGATTCAGATTGATAGAACTGCATTGTAAGTTCTGTCTTTAATTTGCTTAAGTGTAAACGGACTTTTTTACCACTTTATTAATTTACCAGACACATTTAAACACCTGCTTCAGAACAGCTTTCCTTTTATGTTAGTCATTTCTAATGTATAGAATTTAGAAGGCACACTAGAATTCATTGAAAAGAATGACTGGACAGTGGTAAACCACAGTAATTCTTTAAAATATAAAATCTAACTTGTGATTCCAAAGCTACAAACTCTGGTGTTAAAACAGAGGAATTTAGGGCAAGACACTGCTGGTCATGAAAGCATTTGAAGGTCATCATATGTGAACAACTAACTGCAACCATAAACAGTGTGAAAGCTCTGGAAAAGGACAGCAGACTACTGGGAAACACAGACGTGTTAGCCCAAAACAGATTGGGGCAGTGGTGATAGGTCAAGGGCACACTGCTATGGCCTTGTCTAGAAAGTTGTGCCCACATCTGGAGACCACACAATTTATATATCTATCTATATATATATATATATATATATATATATATATATATATATATATATATATATATATATATATATATATATATATATATACATATATACATATATCTATATATCTATATATATATATATATATATATATATATATATATATATATATATCCCATTCTGCACTGTATGCAGACCTCTGTTCAGAATGTTGGGATTCCAAAAGTTCAATCATATGGTCTCGGCCATATGAAATTCGATCTTTCAGGATTTTGGCATTGTGAAGTGTTCCTATACATATATATATATATATATATGGATCTAGGACTTTTGATCAAAAGATCAAAAGTCTGAATCCATTCCCACTGAACACACTTTAACGAAAGCGCTTTCATCGAAAAAGCGCTTTAGTTAAAGTGCGTTACACAAAAAAAAAACATTAAATTAACATTTTTGCAGGTGGGCAATCACCCCTGAACCCCCCCTACTTTAATATTCTCCCTCCGAGATCACACTACAGTGGGGAAAGGGGAATTTTCCCTTATCTGCACTGTAGTACGACCTCCACAACAGGCATACATACGGGAAAGTGCTTCTTCGGTGAATAGCACTTTCGCGTAAGTATGCCCAGCCATAATGGATTCGGACTTTTGATCTTTCGATCAAACGTCCTACATCCATATATGTATATATATATATATATATATATATATATATATCTATAGATCATTTGAACGGACCCTGTGGCAACATGTCATCAATTCATTAAAAGTTAAATGAGGGAGTGGAGAGATCATGAATGGCTCTTCAGATATTTCAAGGACACAAATACCTCATGAGAAAGTAGTCCTAAAGAAAATACAATGTTTTGGGTAAATAAGATATGTAGCTCTATAGAAAATATGATGTTTGGGATAAATAGGATATGTATTCCTAAAGAAAATATTATGGTTGGTGTAAATAGGATATGTCATTTAGCTAAAAGAAGACAAAGGATGGAATATTTGAAGACACATTTCTTTATAGAAATCGATGGATGATGCATAAAACAACTCAACAGAGGAGACTGAGAGAAATGTTGTGAGGGAAGTCAAGTATATATTGGAAGGTATATGGAGACCTAACCAATAAGAAAGGTGTGGTGATGCAGATGAAGCAAAAACTGTGAAGTTGCTAGCAGGCACAGAAAGGGTAGTCTGAATGCATCTCAGAGCTAATATATGTTATACCTGTAGCAGTTATACAACAAAACCATTAAAGTAAGTAGCATTACACTATGTTAATGGCCTAGTTTGTGCTGCTTTAACAATGAGTCTAGACTTGCTCAGTCAAGATTTACTGAACAGAGTACAACCCAAAGGATCTTCAGAGCATTGTTTCCTCTCCTTCTCTTTTGACAGCCTTGTTTATAGGTTCATAGGTTCATAGGTTGGTACTGAGCTATCTGCCCGAAGGCATATATTAGCCCAGCCACGTTGTGCGGTATTCACCACCCCTTTAGTAGTTCCCTAGACCTTTGTACTAGCAGCTAATACCTTTGGCCCCTATCTAGTAGTGATGTTGGTGTGATCCCCGGTGTGAACTTTCTGTTATCCATCCACTCATCAAGGTTCCTCTTGAAGAGTGATAGTGAGGGGCTCTGTCTTATGTAGATTGGGACGCTGTTCCATAGTAAGGGAACTCTCTGCGAAGGGAATCTATCCCTCCAGCATGTTCTATTCATTGTTGTGTTGAGGTTTATATCCCTAGAGCATGTAGCTTGAATAGATTTGGTTTTGCTAAGATGGAGCATGTTCAACAATTCTGGGTTGGACATGGCTCTGTACGTTAGACAGAGATCGCCTCTGAGAAAGCGGTATACAACAGAGAACAGTCTTAGCTTTTTCAATCGTGCTGCATAGGGCAACTGTTTGAGGCCAGTAATTTTCTTGGTTAGGTACCTCTGTGGTCTCTCCAGCTGCTGGAGATGTCTAGCCATGTACATTCCAATTGGTGCAGTGTACACAATAATGGGTCTGATGAGGGAAGAGTAGAGGGGCACCATTACATCCTTAGATCTTGATGCGAACCCTTTCATGATCAGATGGGTCACATAGAAGGATTTTCTAACCACTTTGGCAACATGGTTATCAAAGGAAAGCTGGCTATATACTTGGGATCCTAGATCCCTTATTTCTTCTTCAGATTTCAAGTTATTACCTCCTATGTTGTAGTTTGCGGGTACTCTGTTTTTTCCAAAGGGGATTACTATGCATTTTTTTGCATTTAGCTTGAGACCATGGCTTTGACACCATGCATCAGTCTCATTTAGGCCCTTCTGGAGGATCTCCATGTCGGCTGGAGACTCTATTATAGCACCCAGTTTGCAGTCGTCCGCAAACTTAGTCAGCCACAGCCCTTCCGTGCTTGCCTGTACTTCTGAGAAGCAACTGTGTTTTGCTGCTTTAATACACTTAAGGCATTACAGTCTCATTGTCTTTTTGATGTGCAAATGTTTGTATTTTCTTTACTTTACAGCTGTAAAATATCCATGCATTTTGTGACAGAATGCATGAACTCTAATTTTTTGATGATCTGCATACATTTGTGCCTATGACTATTACATCATTCACCTTGTCCCAGTGTATTTGCTTTGCTTTGAAGGAAGTGTTGTGTGACTATATTAAAATTATCACGGAGAAGCAGACAACAGACTTTTATAGTGACAATAACAGTACTGACAATTTGTCCAAAGTTCTGTTCAAGACAAAATGACAGTTAAATAAAACAGCCTGAAATGAAATATCCTTTCACACAATGGCAAAATATTAAAGTTCAAGCCTGTAGTTTCATAAACTACCTAAGCATGTATTAAGTTAAATAATAAGGTCGAAATAAAAAGAATAAGAATAAACACACATGCTACATTATATTATTTATAACATTTATAAAACTAAACCACATATTAAATGTATTTTGTTATGTATAACTAATCCATAAAAATATATGCTCAACGTTGTATTATTTCTAAAACTTGCCACATGTTGTATATATTCTGTTAACTAGAAAAAAGTCCAAAATTAATTTGAAAGGAATATAAAATATTATGCAAATAGCAGTCAAAGCCCAAACTCAGACTTGTTTTTAAATGCGCAATAAAAACTCATCTTATTCTTATTCTTATTCTTATTCTTATTCTTATTATTTAGACCTTATTCTTTAACTTAATACATGCTTAGGTAGTTTATGAAACTATGGTGCATAATTCATTAGAGTTTTGTATATATATTTTTATATGCTTTTTGTATAACGAGAGTGGTAATATTATATTAAGTGTTTTAAATTTGATGATTTAGAGCGTGTTAATTTGTCTGCTTTGGATTTTCTTTCTGAGGTGATGTCCTATAATTCAGGATTGGACATGGCCTTCCTCTTGAGGTGAGCATGTCCATTAATTCAGGAGTGGATGCCACTGAATAGAGCTGGAGTTTTTCAGGAGGGCAGCATATGACATATGTTAGCTGCCCTTGTTCTGTGGTGGGGGGGCACAACATCCCTTTCTACGTCTTGATCCCGGGAGGTGAGAAACTAAGGGTGTGGCCAATGGGCCAGGTCTTCCGGTGACTAGAGAAGAGTACAGGCACAATGACCTCTCTTGATCTGATTGAAACCCTCCCTAGGTCCCTGATCAAATCTCTGGTCATCTCTAACCACTTTTCTTATAATAAGGTGGGTTGTCAATAAGGTGTCATTTTCCACCCTGGGTACCACTTTGTGATTAATTTACCTGGTCCCTCACCATGGCAGTGGCCATTGTTATCATTTGGTTTTCAATACTTTATTACTTACTGGATTTTTGCATTTACCTATTTATCTGGTTTAGTGGTTTTGTTTTGTTTCTACTAGGCCTCTCCAGCCATGGATGTTTGTGTATGCCTGAGTATCAAATCCTCCGATGTTTGCCTGTCTCTGCGAACTGCAAATTGTCCTGTACAAATATCACTGTTTCTCGCCCTTAGAATGCCGAACAAGAGGCTCAGGGGTCCCAGGACTGAATGTCTGTACAAACGCTTGTGACTGGCTCCCATCTTGATCAGTTTGGGGCTGAACTTGTGGCTGGTGGGTTTTGCCCAGCTGAAGCAACCATTGGTGGGACATTTTGTCAAGGTGGTTTGCAAGTCAATTTGCTGGCATGGGGTTAGGTATTGCTTGTCATGTGCAGCCTTAGTCAAGGTTGTCAAAGTGTCTTGCCTTACCCTCATCAATGGCCTGTGTGACTGTTGCAAAAAAAGTCACCAGTAGGGAAGGCAGCAGGGTCCCCACCTCATCCCAAATTGGGTTGGATCCAATGTCTGTAGGTCCCCAATGTCTTTCCAGGATCTGCCCAGTACATGGCTCTCCATATTTTGCAGACCAGGCTCCGTCAGGCTTGTGGGTTGTGGGTAATTTCCAGGGTCCCTCTGGGCTTTTTGCTTTGGCATCTGTGGTAAGGTTAAGAGCAGCCAGGTTGTTTTTATCCTGTAGTAAGTGGGTTCATATAGCACAGCCTTAGCTGTCAGTTTAGTTCCTCTCTCTTTCATTTAGCTTTTAGCCAGGAGAGAATCGGCTTCATCCTGTATGTTTGGGTTTGTGTTTTAGTTTTCACTTGGGCGGGCTAGGGGGGTGGGAGAGGTTCCATTGATGCTGAGTTTTTTCTGTTTTTTTTTTGGGGGGGAGGGGGCAAGAATTTTGAAATTTTACCTGTCTTGAATGTTGGATACTTCTTTGGGTTTGTGTCATTTGTTGTTCATTTTTCTAACTCTCTTAAATGTTGCCTTGTTCACACATTTTTTGTCATTAAAGATTTTTGTGATCTTTTGTGTCTTTCTATGTTTTTATTTTTTCTTTAAAGTTTTTCATTGATTTTTTTTTCGTTGTGGATTTTCTTTTTTTTCAGTAGTGATTTCCTTTTATGCCTTTCCTTTATTGATTTTGCCTTGTCATGTAGTTTTTGCCTCCTTCTTGTTTAAAAGTTTGTTTTGGGGCTGGGTGTGGTTTATGAATGGGTCTTGGTTCCTTGTGGATTTGCATTTTATATGCAGGCATTGCAAATGCATTTAAGAAGTTTGCAAGGAAGGTTTCCACAAGCAGGGGGCCTTGAGTTGGCCCAGTGGCAGGTTTAGTGATACCACTTCAGTCTTAAAGTGTGAAGTTGCTGCTTGAGAAGTGCTTTGTGAGTTTTGGGATGGTGGTTGGGGTGGGGATAATTTATGGAATGAGATTAATGTATTGATTGATCTTCTTCGGTGTGAGCTTTTTGTTGAGTGGGTGTTTGTGGATTGTCTTTGATGTCTGTGTCATGATGATCATTGTCTCCTTTGTTCCAATTGTGACTTGTTGTTCCATTGCATACATTTGATTTAGAGATTTGAAGAGTGTAAGGTTTGTTGGGGTGGGAAGTCTAGTTACCCTCTGTCATGTTTCTGGTAGAGGTTTGGTGAAGGAGAGTGTCTCTGTTCAGAGGAATCAGTGTGTCTGGTTGGGTTCAGTGAGTGGTGAGGAAGTGGTGTAGGGCCAAACTGATGCGCCACAGGCTGATGGTTAGTTGCAAGTGGAACCTCATGCTGGATGTGTGCGTATGCACCTGGATGGAGGTGGTCTGCGTGCGTTACTAACCTGGAGGTGTACTCCTCCTTTTTGGTTCTGTGGATACCAGGGGGCTCCGGTTGTGGTTCTGTCAGGATTTTGGGCATGAGGGTATGGTGCTCTGATAGTTGATGGGTGCCAGGTTGAGCTCTGCCCAGGTTTTTCCGTTTCACTGCACAGACAGGAATGAGGCGTGAGGTGGAGCTTTTGACTTGGGCAGTTGAGGCATAGACTTCTGGCATTGAGCACTTGTGTTTTTTTTTAGTTTTTGTTTTGTCATTTTAGGTTGCTTCTTGCCTTGCTGAGCCTTGCCTAAAGGGCCTAGAGCCCTTTGGCCAATACTCCGAGGCCGGGAGCCTTGTGCAAACAGGTCCTTAACAAGTAGCCAGCGTGCTTATCAAATCATGTCATCACAAGCAGACAGACACTGGATCCCTTGCCAATGTTAATTAAATAGCCAATTGTTGTAAAACTCATTTTTTTTTTTTGTTGTTGTGTGGCATCATTTGGAGTGGGTGCTGCTCTCTGCTCAGGGTCATACCGGCCTGGGCTACATAATACATAGAGCTCCTCTATGTCTCTTTTTTGTAGTAGTGGTCAGGGAGGTACGTCTGTTACACCTTTAATGACTGGTGCAATGACTGAGTCATGCTGTGCTTGCTGTGGGTGACCTGAGTGCTTTAGTTAGGTGGCGGATTAGGCAGCGACGACAGGCAGCCTACCTTGACCTTCTCCTCCAGGGGCGGCGGTGTAGTGTGCCTGACTGCCTGACTATGGAGTCACAAGTGGTGTGTGTGTTGTGTTGTTTAAGGGCTGTGACTGTTGCTTTGCACACTGTACTGTATGTTGTGTACTTGCATTTGCATTTGCTATGTCTTGGGTGTTTGGTTGGGTGTCTGGAGGGCTTGTGTTGTTTTGTTTTTTTTTAGATTTTAATCAGTAAGTTTTGTTGTTTTTGTGTGTGTGTTTGTTTTGTGTTAGTTCTATGTGAGACTGGTGTTGTGTTGTTGGGGTTGTGGTCCTCTCCCTCCTCTTGACTTGCCAGTACTGAACTGAGAGAGCTCAGCCTCCAGTTTGGCTATAGTATTGCATCTATAGCATAATGTTAGCATATATTTGGAGAGAGAGAGAGGTCTGTGTACATGAGGAGGCAGTTAACAACATTGCCTCAAGATAGATTTTCACACCAGCTGAGGGGAGGGCGTTAACAACTGACTTGCGACATACTAGAAATAGTGAAAAAATGCTGTGTAACTGAGCCAGAAAGGACCTATAGGAAAGAAATGGGTACTCAAATTTAGGTGAATGAAGTATATGTCTAATTCCAATTTCAAGTAATGATTGCAAAGGTTTTTCATTTCCTTATTGGGAGTGATGTTTTATAGCAGATAGCATTTTAAACCTTTTAGGCAATTTTGCTTTAATCTTGAATTTACAAGATGACATCACTTTTGTGGCCACTTGTTCATTGGCTCTGAGTTTTATGGAGAACTTTTAAATTGTGAGACTGCGAGTAAGTTCCTTTACTTAGTCTGAAGAAGCTGATGCACTGGTGTCAGTGAAAGCGCGTACGTGAATAAAGTGTTAAAGAATCCGTTGCCTGCTCGTTTTTTGTTTTATTTAGTTTGGCAGTAAAGGTTTGTTGCTGTAGATTTAGTAACATGGTCATCATAGTTAGTTAAAACTATGTACTAACATCAAGTTAATTTCTTGTATGGTAATTTTAGTCAATGTTAATGATACCTAAATTTATTTCTCGAACTGCCAGCTGAGTTATTTTTCTGGGCTAGGCGATTAGCTATGAACCAGTGTGAAATGTTGTAGTAAAAAAAGTTTGTAGTGCAGAATTTCAGCAGTGTAATAGTAATTCCTTATAGGTAACCTTATTATTTCATATGTTTATTTGTTCTTGTTGTTTAAAGTATACCTATCAGCATACTTTACTTTTAAACCACAGCTTCAGTCTTTCTTGTTCATGGTTGTCAGCATTGTTTAAGTTTTAAACAGTATTTTTTCACAGTGTGTAAAACAGGAAGGGTTAGCTATTGTTGCTGATGTCATCACAGCATGTGAGCTGACAGGCTCAAGCACGTCCTGGTATTTTATTTAACTGAAACTTGTACCATGAATGTTTGCATCTGAAGAAGTTTGATTTTATTAAACGAAAAGCACTTTATTCACTTTAAAACTATTGATTGCTTTCTGAAGCCTTTTTTTTTCTATCTGAGAACCAAGATCTGTCACCACTGATTCCACTCTTGGACACTGTGTTATCACTGTTGTAATTTCCAGAGGTATTTGATTTCCCAAAGGGCATTATTATGCACTTCTTGGCATTTTGTTTGAGGCCATGGCTGTGACACCAGTCATTAGTCTGTGTCAAACCATTATGTAGGATATCAACATCAATTGGGGAGTCAGTGATTGCTCCCAACCTGCAATCATCAGCAGAATTTGCCAGCCAAAGGCCATTTACATTTGCTTTGACATCTGTGAAGTATATCTCAAACGGGGGGCAGCACTGAACTCTGTGGTATTCCACTAGTGACTGGCCTCTTGCTGGATGTGGATTTCTCCACTGTAACAACGTGTCCTATCCATGAACCATTTGAAAATCTATCAGGTGAAGAAGAGGTTTATGTCCACTTTTGTGAATTTATCTATAGCTGAGTGGGTATTGTGTCAAATGCTTTGGCCAGATCAAGGTAAGTAGTATGCACTGTCTTACCCTCATCCATAGCCTTGGTGACCTTATCAAAGAAGTCAACCAGAGAGAGTACACAGGACATGCCCTTAACAAAGCCAAATCTAGAGTCTGGACATTACCTATTCCATTGTTAACCACATCCATGATTATCCTTTGTAGAGCATGGCATACAAGGATAGACAGACTTATGTGTAAGTAGTTTCCTGGGTCCATTGATGGTCCCCCCTTGTGCAGAGGGATGACTGTTGTTGCCTGCACTCTACTGAGACAAAGCCAGTCTGGACATTGTGGTTAAGTAAAGAGCTGAGTAGGTCTGCTAGGTCATGTTTCAAACTATTCAATAGGCACCCTGGGATTTCATCAGGGCCCACTGATGCCGTGTTTCTAGCTTTAGAGAGTGCAGTAATAACTTGTTCTTTTATGATAATATGCAAAGGAATGTTAGGTGGTATTTCATGGGTAGTGACCAGATGTGATGAGAAGGTGAAATCTGAGCTGAATTTATTAGCCAACAGATTTGCTGTTCCTTTTGGCTGAGAGAAGGTAGTGCCATTTACAGCCAACTTGGCACATTGTTGAGTGTTTTCCTTAAGATTTTGGACATAGCTAAGAAATGCTTTGTGGTTATCATTTGCTTGGGAAGCTATTTTAGTCTCGTATTTAGGTTTTGAAAACTTGACTAGTTCCCTGATTTGCCTGTTGAGACTAATGAGAGAGTTTTTTCTCTGTTGTGCACCCTCCCACTTATTTCTAGACAGGAATTGTTTCCTTCTGTTGTGTAGTCTCTTTATGCTAGGGGGTCTACCAGGATGATTTGTGTTTATAGCTAGACCTGGCTTTAGTTCATGGGGTACTGCCTTTTCTATACAGTTGTATAAGGCATTTGTGTGTACTTCTGCATAGAACTCTGTGTTTTCAGGGTTAAGGGGAGCTTTAAAATTATCTGTGCTGTAATTTAATACATGGTAATTTGCCTTGGAAAACTTCTTTAGGGTTTTAAAGTTTGATGGTGGTTCTATCTTTACATTTATTTCAAAGGAGACCAATTTATGATCCAGTCTTACTAATGAGGACATTACATTGGGGGTGTACAATGCTTCCCCATGTTTGTGAGCACTATGTCAAGGATATTTAGACCCCTAGTGGGAGTGCAGACCAGCTATTCCAAAAAATTTGCATTGACAAAGTCTAAGAATCTCTGAGCCTGCATGTTAGTAGTCATGTATGTTTCCCAGTTTATGTAAGGGTAGTTAAACTTGCCCATGAGTAGTGTGTTAGGCTGAATAGTAAGTGATTTTAGTAACTTCAGGTATCCAGAGTGCTTTTCTTGGTTCATGGGTAGGGACTTATAGCTAATGATGATATGGTAGGATTTTGCCTATGATCAGCTGGACATGGAGTAGCTCAAGTGAGCAATCCTGCTTGACCAATCTAGAGATGTGATTACTTTTTATGTAAATGGAAACACCTCATTTTGCTTTTATTTTTCCTTTTCACAGAGTGATCTGGATAGGTATTGTAACCTTGCACAGCTGGGGTGCTTTCCACAGCCTTGACACACATCTCTGTAACTGCACAGGCATCAGCATTCTCCAGGGTGAGGACAGCTTCCAAGGAGTGCAGTTTCTTGTTAAGACTTGCACCATTGAGCAGTAGTACCTTCAGACTGGCATTAGAATAATTTGTTATGTCAGTAAGTTTGTTGGTTTGGTACTGCTTAAAAAAGGCACTGCTGTGGTGGCTAATGCTTTGACCAGTATTCAAAAGCCTAGCAGCGACAAATATACACCATCTATGCCAAAGCAGAATGGTCTGTCGATCATTTCATCCCAGGCTGACAAATACTGGATCCTCTTGAAATGACACCAGTAGCTAAGCCAGTTATTGAAGTCAAATAATTTTTTGTTAGTATTATGGTATAATTCTTGGTGAGGGTAGGATGCTGCTCATTGCGAGGCTCATACCAGCCCATGACATGTTTTCAAAGAGATCCATTATGTCTCTATTCATATTGATCAATTAAACAAATAAACAGGGAGAGACAGCAAATCATCAGGGTACCTTCAACAATTCCTGTAAAAAAGTAGATAAATAGCATGAAAGTAATAATAATAATAATAATTATAGCAGCAACAACAACAATAATAAAATGCTCCTAAAAAACAATAGAGGGATGCAATGCAAGAGAGGAAGAGAGAGAGAGGGAGGAGAGAGAGACATGGAGAAACATAGAGAGAATTCAGGAAATGAGGAAGGATGGTCTGTATAATATGACAAAAAAGAGAAGCGTGCTAACATGAGAATACACCAGGGTTTAGACATAAAGCTAGTATGGGAGGTGAGGCAGCATATTCTAAAGAAGAAACAGAACATCAGAGGTAAAGAGAAATAAGAGGGGGTAGAGAAAGTCTGGGTCAATGTAGAGGCAGGGAATATGACCTAGGAATAAAATAAAATGCAGAGAAAAAAGGCACATACTGAATACAGAAAAAGGTGAGGTAAAACCTGATGGGGAGATCTGAATAGGCCCGAAGGTAACTGGAACAAGAACCTTCTCTGCGACTAGTCTGTAGTACAGTTATGTGGAACACTGTATATAATGTATTTTCAGTCATATCTATTGGACATATTTTGTGACAAAAAAGGCTTATTTGATACTTTCAAGACAAAGAGCCAAAATGCATTATACAGAAGTCAGTAGCCACATATGAAGAAGTGATGAGTTGATGGTGCAGTTAATAAATACAACTAGAAGGTTGAGCCATACAGAACGTTTTGTACATGAGGTAATACACTTTGACAAAATGAGATAGTAAATAAGAAACAATTTAGAAAGTCATTTGGTTGAAGATGTGAGAAAAAATCAGTAGTGAAATCAAAAAGGCAACACATTTTTGCATAAAACAAATCAGTGATATAAAACAATACAGGGATTTATGATTTTTTTTGCACAACAAAGTTACAACTTGATAAAAAAACAGGTTAAAGCTTCAACTAAATAAAAAAAACTTTTTAAAAAGGGACAGGCATCCTCTGCACTCTTGTGTGTGACTTTCTGCTCCCACATCTTCTTTGTTAAACTTATTTAATTTTACAGTTGCACAGCCATGGAGAAAAATTAAAAGCCCAAAATAATTTGAATCACTGCTAACAGATGTTCCTAGTGATTCTGTATGGGGAATAGGGATCTGAAGTCTGCAAAACAGGGAAGTGTTCTCAACCAATTAAAACCTCATCAAGTGTACATTCAACTAATAAGGAAGTTATAATGAAAATGAAACAGAAAGAAGCATAATAAAACAGTACAGATAAGGCAGGAAAAAGCAGCACTGACAGTTATTACAGTGAAGCCCCAAACTGAGAAAAATATAGCAAAGTCTGCAAAAAGAGAAATCCTTTTGTTGATGCAGGAAGCAAAGTAAAGGCAAAGAAAGCAAGCAAAAGAGAAAACAAGAGATCGTAAGAGATAGACAGACATGATATGCATAGACAGACATGGATATATTTACGTTCAATATTGGCAAAAGATGGTGAAGTATCTACATTATGCATGAGAAATAGAAAGTATTTAATATTAGTTATTTCTTGCAAGAATAGAACTTGAATGTGGCAAGGTAATGATGCACAATTATATTCATTCCAGTAGTTTGAAAGAAATGAGTGCAAACCTAGTAACACATCTAGCCAGACCCTATAGCAAACTGTAGATAGTAAGTACCACAGGATGGCCTTGCTGCTGGGACTTTTGCAAACTTTTTTTTTTCTCCAAGCAGTCCTGTAAAGTAGCTTAAAAATGTAACCCTATCCAGTACTTCAAATAGATAATTTGGCTTTGCACACAACTTCCACTTTCACATGGTGACACTTTCAGAAGTGAGTCACTGGTATTATGCCATTACCATTTACTTATGATCTGGCTCTGGCTTGGTACATGTTACACTCTTCACAGACTGTAGTACATTTACTTATATATCACTGTGCTATATAATTTTCAGATGTCGCTTCTGAAAATAATCTATCTGCGTCGCTGGCCAAATCAGAAAATGTTGAGATTCAGCACTAGTTTCAGTAAACAGGTATCTTTTAGTACAAACAACATGCAGCTCAAAATAAATGATGGTAACACTTCAGCAAAATGACTGTAGTTCAGAAATTGAAACACATTATGGTTTAGTTTAATTCCTAGAAGGACTAAGCTACACACACACACACACACACACACACACGCGCACGCACGCACACACACATATACACACACAAAAAAATAAAATATATATATATATATAGAGAGAGAGAGAGAGAAAGAGAGAGGGAGCAGTATTAGTGGTGCAGCTAGTAGTACACTTGGCTTTGCTGCAGAAAGCTGTGTGTTCAATTCTTACACCAGGTAGACTGATAGCTGACACTGCAATGCAGCACAAGGGGGATGCTGCACTTCTGAGTATGTTGTTCTTCAGATGAGATGTTAAACAAAGGCTTCATCTGCTTGAGTTGGTGGCAACACTGCTGGATGTAAAAGACCCTACAGCATCTGTTGAAAAGAGTAGGGGCTCTTTCTTTGAAAAAAAAAACATGATGTATGATCAAACCTACATGTTTATATAATTACAAACATATAAAGTGAACAAATTTCCATGCCTTTCCATTATTGTCATACAATCATAGATATCTTACATTTCATTATTACATTAAATTTCTATCTTCGTGATCTTATTTGAATCCCACTCCTTTTTCCATAACCACTAACTAACTTTTCTTAAAATTACTGTTAGTCTCCATTTATAGGTTCATGGGTTCATAGGTAAGTCCTAGGCTATCTGCCCTAGGGCATCTATAAGCCTAGACAGAATGTGTTGGCTTTCGCCGCCCCCTTATAATAGTTCCCTGTGCCTCGGTCCAGCAAAGCCATTAGTTCCCTGTGCCTCTGACCAGCAGAGCCACTGCAGTGATCCCGAGGGTAAATTTTCTGTTTTCCATCCACTCGTCAAGGTTTCTCTTGAAGAGTGTTAACGAGGGGCTCTGCCTAATGTAGATTGGAATCCTGTTCCAAAGCATGGGGAGTCTCTGGAACAGGAACCTATCCCTCCAGCACATCCTATTTATCGTTGTGGTGAGGTTTAGATCCCTGGAGCGTGTGGCTCTTGGGGATTTGTTTTTTTATTTTTAGGTGGAGCATGTCCATCAATTCTGGGTTGGACATGGCCTTGTATGTCAGGCAGAGATCACCTCTGAGTAAGCAGTATGCAACCCAGTACAGCTGGAATTTCTTCAGTCGGGCTGCATAGGGCATATGTTTAAGGCCAGTAATCCTCTTGGTGAGGTGCTTTTGTGGTCTTTCCAGCTGTTGCAGGTGTATTGTAAGGTACATCCCAAATGGGGCATTGTACTCTATGATGGGTCTGATGAGTGATGAGTAGAGGGGCACAATAACCTCATTTGTTCTAGATGCAAACCCTTTTGTGATTAGGTGGGCCACATAGAAGGATTTTCTAACCACCTTGGCACTATGATTATCAAAGGACAGATTACTATCTACTTGGGTCCCCAGATCCCTTATTACATTTTCTGTATTTAGGGGACTACCACGTATGTAGTAGTTCACGGGTACTTTGTTTTTTCCAAAGGGGATGACTATGCACTTTTTGGCATTTAGCTTGAGGCCATGATTTTGACACCAGGTATCCATCTCAGTGAGACCCTTCTGGTGGGTGTCTGTATCAGCTGGAGAGTCAATTATGGCCCCCAGTTTGCAGTCATCTACGAACTTGGTCAGCCATAGTCCTCCTGTGCTTGCCTGCACCTCTGAGAAGTATATATCGAACAGGAGGGGTCCCAGGACTGAGCCCTTGGGGGACGCCACTTGTAACTGGTTTAGAGTCAGACCTAGAGCCTGCAACTCTCACCGTGTGGGTGCTATCCGTGAGCCAATTGGCAACCCATCTCGTGACTTAGGGGTTTATGTTCAGGCTGGTGAACTTGTCTATAATACCAGAATGGGGAATGGTGTCAAAAGCCTTTGCGAGGTCTAGGTAGGCTGTGTGGACCTCCTTTCCCTCGTCTAAAGCCTTGGTAACTGTCTCAAAGAAGTCCACCAGGTTTAGGAGGCATGATCTGCCCTTAACAAAGCCAAACTGGGTAGAGTCCAATGTTTGAAGGTTCCCAATATCTCTGTTAATGAATTCTATGATGATGCGCTCCATAGCCTTGCAGACCAGGCTAGTCAGGCTTATAGGGCGATATTTCCTGGGGTCCATTGTGGCTCCATCTTTGTGGAGTGGGATAACTGTTGCTGTGTGCCACTCTATAGGTACGTAGCCTGTAGAGAAGCTGAGTTTGAACAGTGTGTTTAGGTGAGGGGTTAGTTCATCTTTGAGCTTGTGTAGGACGCAGCCTGAGACACCGTCTGGTCCCATTGAAGCTGTATTTTTGGCTTTGGATAGGGCTGTTTTAACCAGTGTGTCAGTGATTGACAGGGCACTACATTCTTCTGGTATGGTTATGGGCCCTTTAGGGAGTGAGAGGGAGGTAAAGTTTGCACTAAACCTCTCTGCCAGAATGTTGGCAATATCAGTTGGTTCAGTGTATTTTGTGCCATTCTGCACTAAGTCAGAGAAGATCTGAGAGTTTCCACTTAGGTTCTTGACATAGCTAAAGAACGCTTTGTGGTTATCTTTGGAGTCCTTGGCAATTTTTCTTTCGAAGCTAGCCTTGGATGATTTTATAAGGGATCATAGTTTCTTGCTGATACTAATCAGGGATGTCTTGATTTCTTGGGTTTTACTCTTTTCTGCACTAGTTTTCTCCTTCTATTTTATAGCTTGTTTATGGCAGGGATCCACCAGACTGGTTTCCTTTTCCTGGAGGAGTGAGTCTTGGTTTTGCTTGGGATAGCATGATCCATGCATTCTTGCAGGTGCTCATAGAGTGCCTTTGTAAGGGATTCAGCAGCTTGGACAGCGTTCCCCTTTAGCATGGGGGCTGCGAACCTTTCCACCTCAATCTTAAGTAATGTGGTTTGCTTTTGAAAAGTTTTTCACAGTGGTTTCCTTGACTGGGGGTGGGGGCGGAATGTGGATATCCAGAGTGATTAGTCTATGGGCTGATCTAACCAGCGAGGGTTTGACTTCCGATGTAGAACACCGGTTGCACATGTTGGTAATGACCAGGTCCAATATGTTGTCACCTCTGATGGGGGTGTTGACCAGTTGATCCAGGGTGTTCGAGTTTATAAATTCTAGGAAGCGTTGGGCAAGGGAGTTAGTACTTGAGTAGTTCTGCCAGTTAATGTTTGGATAATTGAAATCACCCAATATTAGGGCATTTGTTAGGACCGTCATATTTTCCAGTGTCCCCAGAAATGCGGAATGGGGGTCCTGGGTCATGGTGGGTGATCTGTAGCAAGCTACAATTTGAGTTGTAGTTTTGCCTATTGTTAGTTGCACATGGATGATCCCTGAGGCATTGTGCTGTGCCACTAACCTGGAGGTGTGGGTATCCTTGATGAATATGGATACAACCCCACCTTTTGTGTTTTGGTCCGGGTTCTGTGGCCAAAAAGTATGGTATGAGTTAAGTGTGGTAGTGCTGGGGTGCTCTTTGGAGCCTTAAACCAGGTTTCTCTTACTGCACAGATATCAATATTTTCCATACTGAGGAGTGCCTTGAGTGCATGCATTTTGAGGTTTAGACTTCTGACGTTGAGTAGCATTACCCTCAGTTTTTGGTTACTTGTGCTATTTACGGTGGTGGGTTTGTCTTTTGAGCCTTGTCTAAAAAAGGCACTATGGGGGCAGCAAAAGCCTTGGCCAGTATTCAAAAGCCTAAGGGTGACAGGTGCAAGCCATCTCTTGTGAAGCAATCTGGCTTATCGAGCATGTCATCCCAGGTGGACAGATACTGGATCCCCTTTGAATGACACCAGAAACTTAACCAATTGTTGAAATTGATAATTTTTTTCTTTATACTGTGGCATCATTCTTGGTGACAGTAGGATGCTACTCAGGGTCAGGGTCATACCAGCCTGGGCTACGTGATCAGAGAGCTCTTCCATGTCCTTTTTCATGTAGCCCAGGGAGATACGTCTCAGGTCATTCACACCAACATGGACAATGACAGAGTCGAATTTATACTTGTTCTGGAGTGATCTGAGTGCTTGTGTTATGTGGCGGATCCTGGCGCCTGACAGGCAGCTAACTGTAACCTTCTCCTTGTCCAGCCTAGTTAATGGGACATCAGTGTGCCTGACTATAGAGTCGCCTATTACTAGTGTGTTGGGTATGTTATTTTGCCTTAAGGGCTGTGATTGCATGGCACACTGATGTGTTTCATGGTTTGTGATGGGGTGTGGAGGTTGCTTGGGTGTCTGCTTTGGAGGTCTCTGTTGTTTCTGCAGATTTTTATTTAGAGCCTCCGAGTATGTTTTCATGTATTTATGTGTGTTATTTGCCGGTGTTGGTTTAGTAGGTCAATGTGAGACTGGTGGTGTGTTGCAAGTATTTTCCTTCTCCTCTTGACTGTCAGTTCCACTCTTGGGTTGAGAGAGCTTTGCCTCCAGTTTGGCTGTATAAATGTCCTTCGTGTTTCACTGTTGCAGTCATTACATTTGGGTAATCTGCTGGCAGGTTGCCCTCAGTCAGCCTGAATATCAAAGTCTTGGGTCCTGCATCAGTTGCTGTCTCCTCTTCCACGATGTCAGGGGTATAAAGCATGCAGCCGACGCCATTTTATTCAGTCTTTCTTGCCGCGCGGTGCCCGAAGCAGAAGTAGTTTGCAAGTGCCGGTCGGCCGACTCCTGAAATTTTCGCATTCGAGTTTCAGAACCGAAGTCTTCAATTAAAGCTAAGTACCCCGTTGGGGAAACTTTTTCTTGCTCCTTACCGATGTCAGTAAAAGTTAATAATTGCATTACTTGTGGGAAGCAAATACCTCATAAGGATTTTCATTTGTACTGTATTCCTTGCCTAGGCCCAGATCATAATGTGCCTTGCTGTCGGTTTAGTGCTAGATTTAACCAACGCACTATTAAGCGTCGGTATTTTTTTGCTTCACAAATATTTTGGATCCAGATTTAATTACTCTGAAATGTCGCTGGATAGCAATCCGACTACCAGAGTTCACAAAAAACGCAAAGAAAAAGACAGAGACAGACTATCGAGGTCCAAAACCGATGACGAAACTTCTCCTAAGCCACTCGCCGGTTCACCGGTACTTAGTGAGGTGCTTTCGCAGCCCCTGATACCCGCTACTTTTGAGTCACAGGCCTCTACCAAGACCCATGCGGAGTCCGGTATGCAGTGAGATTCTCAGAGTATTGTACCCGCGGATGTCTCTCCTTTGGATGGGTCTGGAGCCGCTGAGCAGGCATTGGCTTCTGAGGGTGTTTTCAGGCCTCAACATTTCTATATAAAACCAACGCCAGCTTCAAAAACAAAGACAAAAACAACTTCTAAGTTTAAAAAACTGATGCATGAGCCACGTGCTCAGGCCCCTATGCCTAAAAAGCCGATGATCAAAATGGCTGAGGACCTTGATCAGGGGTTCCCAACCCCCCCCCCCGCTAAGAGGCCTAGGCAAGACACTGATTATGAATCTTCAGATCAGGTTTCTATTTCTTCTGATTCCTCTTCTGATCAGGAATTTTCTATACCACCCTATGAGGATTCAGATGCAGAAGAGTCCATTCCATCTGCATCTTCTCCTGAGGATTATTCTTTTGGAGAAACCTTGCATACTTTAAGGGAACATTTTCATTGGGAGAGTCAGGATTTCTCTGAATCAAAAAAGAGGCTTAGGGATTTTCTTCTTCTTCCTCAGCATAGGCCTTTGGTTATACCTCCTGTATTAGACATTGTTGATGATGTGTTTTCGGAATCAAGTATGGCTCCTGATTCCCTACCTCCGGCTCCTAGTAAGCCAGACAGATATTACAGGGTTCCTGACTCCCACAAATTTTTATTCAAAAATCCTGGTGATGATCCTGAAACTATCTCACAGGGTCCCAAAGGTGTAAAGGCCTCTACAGCCAAAAATCCTACCCCCTCTGATAGAGATTCCAGGGCACTGAATAGATGGGGAAAGAAGGTTTATACGTCTGCAACCTTGGCAATTAGGTCCTTAAACTGCCAGTTCCATATGCTTAAATATCAACAGCATGTTATGGGCTTATTGAAACAGAAAATGATGTTGATTTCTGATTGTGTGGAAAATAAAGAATTACAGGAATTATTGCATGCAGCAGAACAGGTTGGAAAGCATACTTTGCAATGTGGTTTTGATTCCTTGGAGGCCTCTTGCAGGGCCGCAGTTACTGGATCTGTGATTAGAAGGCATGCTGGGCAAGAACACTTGACTTAAAAGAGGCATACCTGCATATCCCAATAAGGGAATCGTGCAGAAGATACCTTCACTTCAAGGCAGGTTTTATGCATTACCAATTCTCTGCACTGCCCTTTGGCTTATCTACTGTGCCCAGGGTCTTTACAAAGTGCCTGGCACCTGTAATTGCATTTTGCAGATAAAGAAGCATGCAAATCTATCCTTACTTGGATGACTGTCTCATTCAAGCAGAAAACAAGGACATTCTTCAACAACATCTGGTGTTTGTAAAAAGGCTTCTAACATGCCTAGGGTACACAATAAACAAAAAGAAATCACAACTGATACCCTCTCATAAAATTACATTCTTGGGTGCAAGCTTGAATACAACTGCCCAGATGGCTTACCTTACGCCAGGCAAACAAAGGCAAATGGCTATATACTTCAAACAGATGGCAACAAAAACCCACTTATCTGCAAGACAAATTCTGCAGGCTTTGGGGTTCATGGCATTCTGAATTTTACTAATTCCATATGCAAGACTGCATATGAGGAAACTTTAATGGTACCTACAAAGTTTATGGAGTCAACATTGTCACAGTCTGGAAACAATGATTCCTCTCATTCCCTGCCTACAACAGGAGTTTCTTTGGTGGGCAGAGACGTGTCACCAAAACAATGGTCTGTCATTCACTCTACCCTCTGCCACCCAAACCCTAACTACGGATGCATCAGACTATGCTTGGGGGGCCCACCTAGCGGGGAGATGCATTCAGGACGTATGGAGCCCAAAACAAATGCATCTGCTTATCAACCAGAAAGAGATGCTAGCTGTTCAGAATGCCCTGACAGCCTTCAAGGACTTACTTCATCCTGCACAACTACTGATAAAGACGGACAATACCACAGTTATGTGGTACATAAACAAGCAGGGGGGTATACATTCCTATCCCCTTTGCAGACTAGCCATGGCATTGTGGGACACAGCCTTGACTTACCAAGTACATCTTCAAGCTCAATTCCAGCCAGGAAAACAAAATACTCTGGCAGATGACCTAAGCAGAAATCTTATGGAGTGCAAATTGGATCCACAAGTCTTCAGCATGATAACACAGAAATGGGGGAGCCCAGACATAGATCTATTTGCCTCTCCCCAAAATCATCAACTGGACAAATTCAGTTGGAAAAACCTATCAGTCTACGCCTTTCCTCCTCTGCCTCTTCTCCTCAAGGTCTTGCTAAAGGTCAGACAGGAAAAAACAAAAATGATCCTAATTCCCCTGGACTGGCCTCGCCAGCACTGGTACCCAGTTCTAAGGAATATGTCTCAACTCCCTCCATGGTACTTGCCTCAAATACCTCATCTACTGTCTCAGCAGAGCAATCAAATTCTGCACACTCAGCTCCAAGCTTTGAACCTGGCAGCATGGCTGATCATGTAATTATTCAAACAACACCTCTCAGTAAATCTGTGATGGATGTCATTTTGGAAGCCAGAAGGCCTAGTACTAGAAAATCTTATGCTGATAAATGGAAGAGATTCTGTGCTTGGAATCAAGCACAAGAAACAGACATAACAAAACCAAATATTCCTCAGATTTTACAATACTTGACTGAGATGCTTGACAAGGGCCTGTCTTTTTCTTCAATAAAAATCCATGCCTCTGCCATCTCGGCTCATTACAACACGGAGCCTCCCATCTTTTCTCATCCTCTGCTAAAACAGTATCTTAGAGGGGCCAAAAATTTAAGGCCTCTGAGAAGATCACCAACTCCTGCATAGGACCTCAATTTTGTGCTGGAAAAAGTCACCCTGCCGCCTTTTGAACCAGCAGCTACTGCAGATATAAAGTTTTTATCTTGGAAAACAGCTTTCTTTTTGGCAATCACTTCAGCAAGAAGGGTTTCAGAACTACAGGCCTTCACGGCTGTGAAGCCTTTTATTACATTTTAGCCGGACAGGGTGTCCCTCAGGACCAATCCTTCATTTATGCCTATGGTAGTATCCAGTGTGGCTCTTAACCAAACTATTCACCTGCCAACATTTTACCCAAATCCGCAGAACAAGGGGGAGCAGATTCTGCATTCATTGGACGTACACAGACAACTAAGATTCTACTTAAGCAGGACCAAATCTCTAAGAAAGTCTGAGCAACTACTGGTAGCATTTGCTGCAGGATCAGAGGGAAAGGCTATATCAAAGCAGACTATTTCTAAGTGGATAAGCCACTGCATTCGTTTCTGCTACTTGCATCATGGTAAACCAGTGCCCAAGGGAATCAGGTCACATTCCACCAGGGCTGCCTCTACCTCAGCAGCCTTTCTCAGAGGAGTTCCAACCAAAGACATTCTAGAAGCTGCTACTTGGAGCTCTGTTCATACTTTTACAAAGCATTATCATTTGCCTCTCTTCTCTAAGTCCAGGGCAGGCTTTGCCACTGCAGTTCTGCAGGGCCTTATAGCCACCCCTAATGCTATTTAGTTCCATCCTCTCATCCACAGCTTTGGGATTCTACCCAAATGTAATGACTGTAACAGTGAAACATGAAGAACATAGTACAGTTGTGTACACTTACCATAAATGTAGATGTTCGAGTGTATTCACTGTTGCAGTCCATGTTACCCACCCGCCATCCCCCTTTTTCTTCTAGAACTTCTCTTTCCTTCACTATAGTCTAAAGCCTTTATGGTGTATTTGCTTTTAGATGAAGGTAAAGTTTATGCTGCTAAAGTGCATTTTTATATATATATATATATATATATATATTGTTGTTTATTTATATATACATATTTTTGCTCCCCATTTGGGGGGCACCTGACATCTGGGGCAAGAGAAACTGAATAAAATGGTGTCGGCTGCATGTTTTATACCCCTGATGACCTGACATCATGGAAGAGCAGACAGCAACCGACGCAGGACTCAAGATTTTGATATTCAGGCCGACTGAGGGCAACCTGCCAGCAGATTTCCCAAATGTAATGACTGCAACAGTGAATACACTTGAATATCTACATTTATGGTAAGTGTACACAACTGTACTTTGCATGTCTCGCATATATTAGTGTTTGGTGTAGGAGGAGAGGGTTGTCTGTGTACATGAGGCAGTTGTAACATTGCCTCAGAATGCCCGGATTCACCAGTTGGACTGAAGAGCACACCTGAAACTGCCCTTTGGACATGCCTGAATATGTAAAGTGAGCTGTTTTACTGATTAGCTGGTAGGGACAAATAGAGAGCCTTGTCCTTCTGGACAGTATAGGAGGTCTAGTGTTAGGGTTAATTAGTGCTTGCTATGAGTTTTGAGCAAGTGCTGGGCTGTGAAATGAATGGTTTGAGTGCTTAAGTTGAAGTTTGTCTAGTTCCAAGGGAAAAATTGAAGAGCAGACTTCATGGAGTCGGGAATAGTTTAACCCTAGCTAACCGGCACTGCCTGGCGCATAAAACTGCGCAAATGCGGTTTTTATAGCAGGGAAATGAAAGAGAGAAATTAGCCCAAAATGGTCAATAAACTACTAACTTCTGGGCTACAGCAAAAATGGTGCACTAATTTCAGAAAGAAACAGATCAAATAAGCAGGCACAATAAGCCTTTAACAAGAAATTCCCAGCTCAGAAGGGCAGAATTTAGCCTCTCCTCCCACAAGAGTGCAGACTACAAACCTTCTTAATGTAAAATAACTGGCCTGAAGCCAAAGTGCTTAAGCCAGAACTAATGTACTTTTAGAATAACAGACACTGAGCCTTTAATCAGCAATTCCCAACTTAGAAGGATGTAAGCTACCTGTCCTGCCACAACAATGCAGTCCACAAATCTTCTTAATGTAAAACAACTGGTTTGAAGCCCAAGTGCTTAAACCAAAAGGCTTAGAATAGCAATTACAATTTAATCAGGCTACTATCAAGCAGTAATAACTGCGGAAGAATAATACAATTGAGTACTTTTAAGAAGAAGCACAAGCAAAATAAGGTAATAGAGTGGGAAAAAACACAATTACAGTAAAAGCAGATGAATAAAGTGCAATTTTATATATGTATATATATATATATATATATATATATATATATATATATAAAACAATAGAAAATGAGCAAACTGATTTAAATACCCAATTAATCAGTAAAAAAATTCAAAACTGAGCCCTGTTCCAGCAGTCTTCAATCTGACAAGTTCTAACCGCACACTCTTGCCACGAGGGTGCAGGGGGACCTTCTCCAAAAAAGATGGCCTGGATTAGTGCTTAAGTTATACAAACAAAGCTAGATTCAGCAGAGCTGAATCTAGTCTATGCTACAGCAGACAAGGTGCACCAATATCAGAAAAAACAGTTCAAATGAGCAGACACAGTAAGCCTTTAACCAGAAATTCCCAGCTCAGAAGGGTAGAATCTAGCCTCTCCTTCCACAAGAGTGCAGACCACAAACCTTCTTAATGCAAAATAACTGGCCTGGAGCCCAAGTGCTTAAAACAGAACTAATACACTTTTAGAATAACAGACACTGAGCCTTCAATCAGCAATTCCCAACTTAGAAGGATGTAACCTACCTGTCCTGCAACAACAGTGCAGACCACAAACCTTCCTAATGCAAAATAAGTGGTCTGAAGCCCAAGTGCAATAACCAAAAGACTTAGAATAGCAGTTACAATTTAATCAGGCTGCTACCAATGCAGCAGAATAAACACAATTGAGTACTTTTAAGAAGAGGCAAAAGCAAAATAAGGTAATAAAGTAGGAAGAAACACAAATACAATAAAAGCAGATAAAGTGCAAATTGTTTATATATGTATATATATATATATATATATATATATATATATATATATATATATATATATATGTATATATAGATATATATAGATATATATAGATATATATATATATATATATATATATATATATATATATATATATATATATATATATATATATATATATATATATATAAAACAATAGAAAACAAGCAAACTGATTTGAACAAATTACCCAATTAACCATTAAAAAAAACTCAGAACTGAGCCCTGTTCCAGCAGTCCTCAATCAGACAACTTCAGGGCCTAAGTGGGTATGCCTACTCAAATGTTCTCACTGTATTAGGCAGGATGAGCTGATGAGACTAGACTAAATTAGAGCTAAACAGATGGGAATGGTAGGAGTGTCTGAAATCAAAATATGACCTCAATGTACTCGGTTGAGTGAGCAAATGAGATGGGCCCAGGAGGAGTGTTCGAACACAAATTTACAGGAGGGGCGATCAATTCCAAAGCCACTAAGATTAATACCACAACAAGAACAGGGAGGGTGGATGGGGAAAACTAACTGCAGACAGTTGATGTAGGGTGTGCAAAAGCTAGCCAAACAGCTCCAGTTTGCAACTATTCAGCTGAAATAATTTCAGAGATAAGGGACTAAGAGAATCCCTCTAGGCTAAGACTGCTACACCAAATAACAATAAAGTGAGATTAATACTAACTGCAGACAGAGAAAGACAGAGAGGAGCTTTCAATTTTCAGTAAACAAATAGGCAGATAAATGCAGTACTATTTTTAACACAATATTCAATGAGACAATAAACAGAAAAAATAAAATTCAGTACTATCTTATAACACTGCAAGTTTGTACTTATCTCAGCTTGTAATAAAGTTGATGTAGGGTGTGCAAAAGCTAACCAAACAGCTCCAGTATGCAACTATTCAGCAGAAATTTCATTTAACCTTTCATTCCAAATGGTCCATACAACATAATATTGCATCTGTTTTACTAACATATTCCTTACTTTATGGCTACAATATCCACATATAATTATATCCATAATTATTTAATTTATCCCTTTTCTTTAAACTATTTTTCCCACAATTTCGCAACCCTTATACATTGTAAGAAAGCATGTTGTGTAGTTTCTTCTTTATCATAATAAATACAAACTCACTGATTTTTATATGACATTTTTCTCATTACTGGTCTTGTATTAATCACTAATAAGCAAAAACCCATTTGAATGGTACTGTAATAATCTAACCAAGAAAATAAAATAAGCTGGTCCCCAAGGGTCTTGAACACTATAAGCTCAACACCAAGAATGCTATTTATAAAAATAGAATATTTATTAAACAAGTTAAGCACTTTTGTCTCAAAAAACAAAACTGGGACTTCTTCAGAACCCAGGTTTATAGCCATAAAATAAGAAATATGTTAGTAAAATACATAAAAGACTATTTATGTTGTGTGGACCATGTTTAATAAATATTATATTTTTATAAGTAGCATTCATGATGTGGAGCTTATACTGTTGGGGACAGGTTTATTTTATTAATCACTAATATTCATAAAAAATTAACATTATACTTGCTTATCAGACCATGCTTTTCATACATTTATGGCTTTAACTTTTTCATTTGCTAGATCATCCCAAAGATTAACATAATAATATTGTATCATGATATTTTATATCTCACTTTCCTCTCATTTTCTATTTCATCAGTTTTTATTTTTCATCAAAACTTTTTTTCTTGATAACAGCTCTCATTTTTTCATTTAAACATACCTTTTCTAATTTCCTTATATGAATTTTTTTTAAATATCCTAATGCCACCTATATTTGTACTTTAGTAAATTTACTACTAACTTTTCATTTTTATCATTTATCCAAAAGAAACCTTTATTCTAATTCAAAGAAGCACCATAAACAATTGGGTTTATTAATCCTAAACCTACATCTTCCTTGCCCATGTATAAGACTCCTCTCTTCATTGGATTCAGTTTTGAAACTCATATAAAAGAAAAAAATACTTGTAGCATTTTTTATATATTATTGGTAACATATAAACTCTAGCTAAATATGCAATTTTTCCCAATTCAGTATAACTGAATTAATCAAATAAACCTTTTTATTAAACAATAGCTCCTTTATAGGTTCATAGGTAGGCACTAGGCTATTGGCCCAAGGGCTTACATAAGCCTAGCCAAACGGTACCCTGGCTTTTGCCACCCAAAAAAATTATTTTCCTGTGCCCCTGTCAAGCAGAGCCACAGAAGTGATCCCCGGGGTGAATTTCCTATCTCCCATCCAATCATCAAGATTTTTCTGGAAGAGTGCTAATGAGGAGCTTTTTTTCATATAGATAGGTAGTTTGTTCCAGAGTATGGGAAGTCTCTGGGACAGGAATCTATCTCTCCAGCATGTTCTGTTTATTGTGGTGACAAGGTTTAGGTCCCTAGAGGGTGTAGCTTAGAGGGATTGATATTTCTTTACATGGAGCATGTCCAACAGCTCTGGGTTTGACATAGCTTTATATGTTAGGCAGAGATCACCTCTGAGTAGGCGATATGCGACAGAGTAAAACTGGAGTTTTTTGAGACAGTCTGCGTAGGGCATCTGTTTGAGGCCGGTAATCCTCTTTGTGAGGTATTTCTGTGGCCTTTCCAGTTGTTGTAGATGTCTTGTGAGGTACATACCAAAAGGGGCGTTGTACTCTGTAATGGGTCTAATGAGTGATGAGTAGATGGGAACAATGACCTCTTTTTTCCTGGATGAGAAACCTTTTGTGATGAGGTGTGCCACGTAGAAGGATTTCCTGACTACTGTGGTGATGTGATTATCAAAGGAGAGACTACTGTCCACATGTGTCCCAAGGTCTCTTATCACACTTTCGGTGTTAAGTAGACTACTGCCTATGTGGTAGTTCATGGGTACAGAGTTTTTACCAAAAGGGATGACAATGTACTTTTTGGCATTGAGCTTGAGGCCATGGCTTTGACAACAGGCATCTGTCTCAGTGAGGCCCTTTTGTAGGATGTCCACATTGTTAGGAGTTTTGATTATGGCTCCTAGTTTGCTGTCATCTGCGAACTTTGTTAGCCAAAGACCTGTGTTAGCCTGTACTTCAGAGAAGTAGATACCAAACAGGAGAGGACTTAGAACTGAACCCTGTGGTACTCTAATTGTCACTGGTCTGAAGTTGGATTTAGAGTCTGCTACTTTCACAGTGTGGGTTTTGTCAGTGAGCCAGTTGGCAACCCATCTTGTGACATAGGAATTTATACCTAGTTTAGTGAGTTTGTCTAGAATTCCAGAGTGGGGGATGGTGTTGAAAGCCTTGGCGAGATCTAGATAGGCTGTGTGTACCACCTTACTCTCATCTATGGCTCTGGTGACTGCTTCAAAGAAGTCTATCAGGTTTAGGAGACATGATCTGCCTTTTACAAACCCGAAAAAGTTCCATGATGATACGCTCCTTAGCCTTGCAGACCAAGCTCGTCAGGCTAAAGGGGTGGTAATTCCCAGGGTCCATGGTGGCTCCCCCTTTGTGGAGTGGGATAACGTTGCTGTGTGCCATTCAGTGGGCACAAAGCTTGAGGTGAGGTTATGATTGAACATGGTACTTAGGTGGGGTGCCAGTTCATTCTGTAGTTCAGGTAGAACGCAGCCAGGGATGTTGTCAGGTCCCATGGATGCTGTGTTCTTGGCTTTAGAGAGTGTGTTTTTTACCTGTGCAGCTGTGATTACAGGTACTTTGCATTCTTCCAGTATAGAGATGGGCCCTTTAGGGGATGAAAGAGGGGTAAAGTTAGCACTGAACCTATCTGCCAGGATGTTGGCAATATCAGTTGGTTCTGTATATTTAGTGCTATTGTGCTGTAACTCAGAGCAGATCTGAGTGTTGCCATTGAGATTCTTGATATAGCTATAGAATGCTTTGTGGTTGTCATTAGAATCAACGATTTTGTTTTCGTAACTAGCTTTGGAGAATTTTATGAGGGATCTCAGCTTCTTACTGAGGCTGACCACAGAGTTCCTCCAATCATGGCATTTTACTCTTTTTTGCAACAATTTCTATCTTCTGTTGTAGAGTTTGTTTATAGCAGGGGACCACCAGATTGGCTTCCTTTTTTTGGAGGATAGCATCATGGTTCTGTTAGGGATTGCACGATCCTTGCACTCGTGTAAGTGCATATAAAGTGCAATTGTATAGGCTTCAGCAGTCGTGTCTCTATTTTCTGTCAGCATGGGTGTCGTGAAGTTTGCCACTTCTGTCTTAAGAAGCGTGAAGTTGGCTTTGGAGAAATCTTTTATGGTGGTTTCCCTAATGGGTGGTGGGGGTGGGATGTAGATGTCTAGGGTGATTTGCTTGTGGTCGGATCTGACCAACGAGGAATTGACCTCTGGTGTGGAACGCCGGTTGCCCATGTTGGTAATGACCAGGTCCTGGATATTGCTGCCCCTGGTGGGGGTGTGGATAAGTTGATCCAAGGCATTGGAATTTATGAATTCCAGAAAACATTGAGCACAAGAGATGGTACATGAGTAGTTTTCCCAGTTAATGGTGGAGTAGTTGAAATCACCCATTATTAGGGCATTAGATAGTACCCTAATATTTTCCAAGAAATGAAGAGTGGGAATCCTTAGGCATGGTGGGGGATCTGTAGCAAGCTACAATTTGCATTGTGGTCTTACCCAGAGTTAGTTGTACTTGGATAATCTCAGATGCATTATGCTGAGCAACTAGCCTGGAGGTGTGGATATCCTTAATGAATATGGACACACCTCTGCCTTTAGTGCTTTGGTCCAGGTTAGGTGGCCGAAAGGTGTGGTATGAATTATAGCCTGGTAATGCAGGGGTACTCTCTGGAGCCTTGAACCAGGTCTCTGTCACTGCACAGATGTCTATGTTCTCCACTTTAAGGAGTGCCTCGAGTGAGTGCATTTTGAGGTTTAGACTTCTAGCATTAAGTAGCATTACCCTCAGATTTTGCTTGCTTGTACCTGTTACGGTGGTGAATTTGTCATTTGAATCTTGCCTAAAAAAGGCACTATAAGGGTGGCAAGAGCCTTAGCCAGTATCCGGAATCCCAAGGTCGACAGGTGCAGGCCATCTCTGGCAAAGCATCGTGGTTTGTTGATCATGTCATCCCAGGCAGACAGATACTGGATCCCCTTAAAATGACACCAGAAGCTTAGACAATTGTTGAAGTCATTCATTTTGTCCTTGTACTGTGGTATAATTCTGGGTGATGGCAGGATGCTACTCAGGTCTAGGGTCATACCTGCCTGGGCTACAAGGTCAGAAAGCTCCTCCATGTCTCTTTTCATGTAGTCCAGGAAGGTACGTCTCAGGTCATTCACACCAATATGGACAATGACAGTCATATTTGTACTTGCTGCGGAGTGACCTGAGTGCATGCATTATGTGGTGGATCCTGGCAGCTGACAGTAACTTTCTCCTTGTTTAGCCTGGTGAGTGTAACGTTAGTGTGCCTGACTATAGAGTCACCTATGACTAGAGTGTTGGGTACGTTGTTATGCCTTATGGGCTGTGGTTGAATGGCACACTGAGTTTGTGGGCTACGTGTCATTTGGGTTGTGTTGGGGGGTGGAGGTTGCTTGCATTTCTGCTTTGGAGGTCCCTGTTGCTTGGGTAGATTTATTTTGAGAGCCTCCATGAATGTAGATGTGTGTTTTGTGTTTCTATGTGTGTGTTTTGGTGGTGTAGGTTTTGAGGGACTATGTAATGAATGTGGCGTGGTGCAAGTGTTTACCTTCTTCTCTTGACTGTCTAGTCCACTCTTGGGTGAAGAGAGCTTTGCTTCCAGTTTGGTTATATAAGTGCATCTCTCACAGGTTGTAGTGTTGGGTGGTTGGAGGAGAGGGTTGTCTGTGTACATGAGGCAATTGCTGCATTGCCCCAAGATGCCCAGATTCATCAGGTAGACAGGAGAAAACACTGGGAGCTGACCCTTAGACATGCCTGGATAGGTGCTTATTTATTAAGTGCTCTAGACAAGTGAGGAAAGTTGAGTGCTGTAGTAATTTGTAGCTTATTTAGTGCTTGCAATGAGTTCTGAACAAGTGCTGAGCTCAAAGAAACAGATTTGAGTGCTGAAACTGGAAAACTGGCTAGTTCTAAGAAACAAAATTAAGCTAGAAGGCTTCCATCCAACACAGAAAGGCTTGGGGGCTCAGAAGCTTACAAACAGTCCTTGATACAGCAAATCTGTATCTGGACTAGACAACTTATAGGAAAGGCAGGAAACAAGCTTAGAAAAAATATATACATATATATATATATTTTTTTTTTGTAAAGTGGAAAGGGAAAAGGAGATCAGAAGCTAACTGGGTTGGCCTTCTTAAATGTTCTCCCTGGAATAGGTAGAATGAGGTAATGACACTAAACTTGGAGGAGTGTCCCAGATCAAATTTACATTAGAGGCAGGCAACTGCAAAGCCACCAAGTATAAAAACACGTTACCAAGAGGGAGGGAGGGTGAGAAACAAAAATCAGAACAAACAAACCCAACCAGATGCCTAACAATTGTAGAAAATTCTACTTAATACCTCACACACAGTGAGTAAAATAAAAGTGCTATAAATAACTCAGAAATAAGCAAAAAACAGGATAGTTAATGTTATATACCACAGATTAGTTAGCTCAGAGCCCTTCCTCTGACTTCCTCCATTTAGCTCAGTGTGAAATGGCAGAAACAGTCACAAGTTAACTTCTTAAGTGACAAAGTTGAAACCTGAAACAACTTTAAAAAAAGCTTGAAAGAACCAATGAGATGCTTACTCCAAGGCATAGTCCAGGCAACCCCAGTCAGTCAATAACCACAAACAATTCACTCTCACTGAAATACTATACTGGCTTTGGCTAAGCTATGATGGCCTGGGACATGTGCTCAGACACACAGCCTCTACTAACAAACAACTAGGCCCAAAACACAAGCCTGAATACGGGCAATGCTACACTACCAACACTACTTAGGTAGAAAAAACTGTAGAAATGTTTAAACAAATAAAGGATCAAGGAGACTCTAGAGAATGCTTTTAAATGCAAACAAGTTATATGATACACTCCTAGCAGAAAATCAGAACAAACAAACCCAACCAGATGCTTAATAATTGTAGAACATTCTACTTAATACCTCACATATGAAGAGTTAGCATCCTGAATTTTGGGATCACCAAAAAAGTGTTTTGGATAGAGAGATCCAGGATATGACACCAGGAGTTGTCTTTTCTGGGTACCAGGAAAAGTCTTGAGTAGAAACCTTGTCCCCTTGCCTCTTCTGGGACAGTTTCAATAGCCCTTATACTTAACAGAGAGAGAACTTGCTTTTGAGCCTCTGCTCACTGATTTGGGGATAGATCTGGCCAAACATTTGGGATTGGTAAAGTGTGGAAGTGAAATCTGTATCCTTGGAAAACTATATTTAAAACCCATTTGTCCTGGGTAATGAGTTCCCAGTTTTTTGCCTGCAGAGCAATCTTCCCCCCTAAAGGTGCAATCAGTTGAGAAGGGCTTAGAAGTTTTAAAGTTAAGTCATTGAGAAAGTTTACCATAGGGAGGAGTCTTACTACTCCCTGCTTTGGAAGTGGGAGCCCCCCACTGCTTAGTCCTGTGCGTACCTTGGGACTGAAGCCTGGGTGTTCTGCTGGTTCTGGGTTTGGACTGACTGGAAGAGGCAGGAAAGGACCAGTTCTTAGGGGGCCAATGCCTACTAAATCTTGGAGGCTATACTTGCAGGAAATCTTTAACAGTTTGCATAGATTTAGCTTTTTCCTCCATCTTTTTAAGTACTTATTCTGCTTTGTTGCCAAACAGGCGATCTTGGCTTAAGGGAGCATCCAGCAATTTAGCTTTAACATGATCTGACAAAGACTTCTCCTTAAGCCAAGCATGCCTTCTAAGTACAGATCAAGTGACAGCAGCCCTGCCTCTAGTGAATTAAAACCACATTGCAAAGTAAATCCTTATTTTCAGCACAGTCAGGAATCAACATAATTTTCTGTTTAAGCAATCCAATAATATGCTTCTGATACTTTAACATATGAAACTGGCAGTTTAAGGCCCTAATGGCCAAGATTGCAGAAGTGTATACCTTCTTACTCTATCTATCCAGCGCCCTGGAATCTCTATCAGAGGGGTAGGATTTTTGGCAGCAGTAGCCTTAATGCCCTTGGGTCCCGGTGAAATGGTCTCAGGATCCGCAGTAGGATTTTTAAAAAAAGGAACTTGTGAAAGTCAGGAACCTTTTAATATCTATCTGGTTTCCTGGGAGCAGAAGGTTAGGAGTCAGGGGCCAAGCTAGATTCTGAAAAGGCATCATCAACAATGTCCAGTACAGGGGAGATAGCTAAAGGCATGTGTTGGGGCAGGAGTAAGAAATTCCTAAGCCTCTTTGTAGAATCAGAGTAATCCTGGCTTTTCCAGCGAAAATGCTCCCTAAGAGTATGGAAGGTTTCATCAAAAGAGAAATCCTCTGGAGGGGAAGCAGAGGGAATAGAGTCCTCTGCATCAGAATCCTCATAGGTAGATAAGGGTAAATCCTGGTCATCAGAGGAAATGGAAATTTCAGAATCCTGATCAGAAGAATCATAAGCAAATTCAGTCCTAGGTCTCTTAGAGGGGGAAGGTTGGCTTCCTCTGATTAAAGTAATGAGGTCTTCAGCCATTCTTATCATTTGTTTTTTAGGCATAGAGGCCTGACCATGTGGTTAGGGCACCAGTTTTCTAGGCATGGACTGAGTTTTAGGCCTTGAAGAAGAAGATGACGTTGGTTTAATATGCAAGTCAGTAGACCTGCATACACCCTCAGAAGCCGGTACCTGCACAGCAGCTCCGGACCCATCCAAGGTAGAAACATCCGCAGGTTAGACAGTTGAAGCATCTCACGGCATACTGGGTCTCAGTAGAGGCCTGCAAATCTAAAGTAGTGGGTATCAGGGGCTGCAAAAGTGCCTCACTGAGTACTGGTGAACTGGTGACTAGCTTAGGAGATGCATCGTTGGCAGCTTTGGACCTAGGCGTCCAGTCTCTGTCTTCATCTTTGCGTTTTTTCAGAATGTTGGTAGTCAGGTGGCTTACTGAAACCATATCTGGGTAATTGAACCGAGTACCAAAATATTTAGAAGTGTAAATATACCGATGATGAATATGTTGTTATTTAAATAAGACACAAAACTGACAGCGAGGTATGTCATTGTCAGGGCCTAAGCAAGGAATACAGTACGAATGAAAATCTTTATGAGGTATTTGCTTTCCACAAGAAATACAATTATTGACTTTTACTGACATCGGTTTAGAGCAAGAAAAAGTTCCCCCAACGGGATACTTAGCTTTAGTTGAAGACTTTGGTTCTGAAACTCGAAAATGAAAATTTCAGGAGTTGGCCGACCGGCACTTGCAAACTGCTTCTGCTTCGGGCACCGCAAGGCAAGAAAGATTGATGTAATGGCATTGGCTGCATGCTTTATACCCCTGACTATCTGACATCATGGAAGATGAGACAGCAACCAATGCAGGACCCAAGACTTTGATAATCAGGCCGACTGAGGGCTACTGCAAGCAAATAACCCAAATGTGATGACTGCCACAGTGAATACAATCAAACATCTACATTTATGGTAAGTGTAAACAAATGTACTTTATGACGATATCCCTGGCATCCTTTTTTCTTTAAACTATATAAGCTATCTTCCATAATACTTTTCCTTTTACTTTCCATTCTCTTCTGATTTATTTTTCATAAAAATCTCATAATCTATATTGTTCAGTACTATAGGTCTCCAATTTTCAATTTTATTATCTTCCCTTTTCCATACAAATTTAAGTATACCACTACATGATTTTTTTTAATAAAACCTTCATTTCACTTATTTGTAACTTTTAAGAAATAATTTTTTTGATAATCTGTAAATTCTTATAAAATTGGTATCCTATTCCATCTGATCCTGAAACTGACTATAAATTAACTTGTCTAAGTGCCTTATCTAATTCATATAAGGAAATCTCATTTTCCAATTCTTTATTTTCTTGTTCTATCATTTTTTTACATGCCATTCTTTTTTGTGATTTCTTTCTATCCTGAAACATTTTCTTTACATAATGTAGTACAGTATTATTTTTTCCTGAGACCATCTTATTTCTCCTTTATTGTTTTTCTTTTCTCTAATTTTACTAGTATTCTCTTTAACTATGCTTCGCAAATAAGGTGATGCCTCTTCTTTTTTACATTGTAAATAATATTTTATTTTATTTTTTTTTTATTTTACATTTGTTGACCGGGCTAGTCCTAGTCCAACTGGATACATGTCCATTTTCAGTGGAGGCCTGGGGAGAAAAGCTCCAGTTACACAGCATCATAAAAACATACAAAACATAAAATAACATTTAGATTTAACATTTATAGATTAAACATTTTAAAACAACATTTTGAAACATCTAAAGAAAAAGGTTTGGCAATGGCATTAATATAGAATAATACCTCTCCAGTTAACAAAAATTAGAATAAGACAGAAAAAAAAATGGCTAGAAGAGTTAAAGATAAGAAATAGTACTCAGGAGAGACAGTGCTATGAATAAGGAGGAGGGTTAGTTTAAGGAATGGTTAGATGTAGAGATTATGGTTGAGAATGATATTTTGTGGTTGACAGATAGAGAAAAAATGTCCTAGCTTAAATAATAATTCTTTAATTTTCCCCCTGATTCTTTTCATAAATTTTCTATTCTATCACATATTATTCTCTATTGTTCCTTTCCAAATCCTTAAAAGCATCCATACATGTTGCTTTATATTTTTTCCTCTTTACTTATTCATGACTGCCATTCTAAAATAAAATATTTCTTATATTCTTTTCAAAGCTATCCGTGACTCAGAGCAATTTTTATAACATAAGATATTCTAGTGGAAATGTGATGTTTCCATAATTGCATACTTAGTTTTTTTTTTCCATTTTCATCCCATAATGTCTCATTTATTCTTTTTATTCCTTTTCCCAATCTGATATACTCCTTATTTTCTTGTATTTTTATGCATATATCAGTGATCTGAAAAGCCTCTTATAAGTGTTTCTCCCTTCGCTATATTTAAAGCTTGTGATATAAAAGTAATTTATTTCTATCTTATTTATATACCTCCAAAAGGACCTCATAGAAACAGACAACTGGTGCCAGAGCCATGGCCTCAAGCTAAATGCCAAAAAGTGTATAGTCATCCCCTTTGGCAAAAACAAAGTGCCCACAAATTACCACATAGGTGGTAATCCATTAAGTACAGAAGAAGTAATTAGGGACCTGGGGACCCAAGTTGATAGCAATCTCTCATTTGACAACCACGTGGCCAAAGTGGTTAGAAAAACATTTTATATAGCCTACCTAATCATGAAGGGATTCACATCTAGATCAGGGGAGGTCATCGTGCCTCTTTACTCATCCCTCATCAGGCCCATAATTGAGTACAATGCCCCTTTTGGGATGTACCTTACCAGACACCTGCAGCAACTGGAAAGACCCCAAAAGTACCTCACCAAGAGGACAAAGGGCTCAAACAGATGCCATATGCTGCCCAGTTAAAGAAACTCCAGCTCTACTCAGTGGCATACCGCCTGTTCAGAGGCGATCTGTGCCTGACGATAAAGCCATGTCCAACCCAGAATTAATGGACATGCTGCACCTCAGAAAATCCAAATCCCATCGAGCTACACGCTCGAGAGACTTGAACCTCAGCACTGAAATAAATAGGACATGCTGGAGGGACAGATTCATAACCCAGAGGCTCCCTTCACTCTGGAATAAAATCCCAGTCCAGGTTAGGCAGAGTCCCTCATTGACTCTCTTCAAGAGGAATCTTGATGAGTGCATGGGAGATCATAGGTTTACCCCGGGTATCACTTCTGTGTCACTGTTAGACAGAGGCACAGTATACTAACCTCGAAAAAGGGCATAGCAAAATTCATTTAAAATGGGTGGCGAAAGCCAAACACACTCTGGCTAGGCTTATAAATGCCCTAGGGCAGATAGCCTAGTATGAACCTATGAACCTATGAACTATATGTCCACAAATTATTATTCCAGGTTTTTAAATTGCCACATTTTATAACTTGAACATTTTTCTTAACAGCATTTTCTCTCTTATTCTTTTTTTCTCTGAAATAACAATTAAAATCTCCTGTTAATATTATACTCACATTAATTACTACATAAAATGTTCCCTTTCTTTACTTGTAACATAGGCATACAATGCTATCATTCTATATACCTGATTATACCATCATTGATCTACAGTAGTTCATCTTCCTATCATTGCCAATATTATGTTCAGTGTTTTCATTGAGTTTCTATAGAGTACAACTATGCCTGAACATTGTTCGTTTTCTAGCTTCCATATTATATCTCCTCCCCAAAGTTTCTTTGTTTGCAATATCTCTTCCTGTGTCAAAAATATTACGTTTTCTAATATTATTACCTCAGCATCACAATTACTACATCAATTGAGGATGTCATGTTTGATACTATTTACATGTACTGAAAACATTCTAAAGTTGTCATTATGTCTGTGTTGTAACTTACCAGAAATTGTGTACATTTGAAGTACTTGTTTCATTTGCATTATCATTTCCTTTTTTTCTCGTTTAAACTTATCCCTTTAAACTTGTTTGTCTCTTTCTCTTTTGCCAATAGAATTATTTTTACCTTTCACCATTTTCCAATTTATATCTTCCTGATCACTTATTTCAGAACTTTAGTCTATATTATCTTCTGTTTTATTTTTCTCTTTATCCCTTTATTTTTAGCCTGATCTTGCTTCCCTACATCCTCTTATTTTTATTGGGAATGCTTCTTCTCTTCATATACTGTACTCACTTTTGTCTTCTTCTATATCCTTTTTTCTCTAGATTACAATCCCTCCATAAATGCCCAGTTTTGTTACATTTATAACATGTCAATTCACATCTTTTTGCATCATGACCTGTTTTCCCACAAATATAACATTTCCTCTTATCACAGTTAGAGGTTTACATGTTCATAAGTGAATACTTGGCTAACTGCCCTGATGGGCCATTTTAAGTCTAACCAATAACCCAAAGTCAGAATCAAACCCTCCACGTTGTACCTGTGAGATAAAAAACTTAACCACTATCAAATGATAATCTTTTCCGCAAGGAGAAAAACACATGTTTTTGGCTGTCTCTAATATTTTGCAACACTTCTTTTACCTTCTACATTTATGAGAAATCCTACAACATGGAAACACCAGTACCCTCACCCCTATAACCATTAACAACTTAGGCTGTATACTTATGCAGTTTAATAATAATTTCACAGAGTCCATACTAGCCCTCACAAGTAATAACGGTTCCACCGCCTTCACAGAAATTCCCACAGCAAGCCCAGATAACAACACCTTTGATTTCTAAGCTGTATAAACAGAAATTATAAAATACTACTGAAAAAAACTCAAACTAACAACTGTAGCAGCTGATAACCTATCAGCTAAATATCTCAGTCTGGCTGCAAATGCCATCTCCTACCCAATCTCCATCTTAAAAAACAAATCCAACTCTGAACAAAAGGTACTTGCAATCTGGAATATTTCACACATCATTCCACTACACAAAGGGGGAAAATCATTAGAACTGTCCAATTACAGGACAGTAACTATATTGTCACTCCTGTCTAAAGTTCTACAAAGATGCATCCACTCACAAATTATGTAGTAACTACTTGATAATAACCTGCTCCTCAAAACCCAGCATGGATTTCAGCCCTACCACAGCACTACTATTGCCCTAACGAGTTTCACATACATCATTAATTAACATAGGGACACTAGTAAAGGTGTATCCTCCATCTTTCTAGATCTATCAAAAGCATTCAGTACCATCTCTTATAGCAAACTTATACAAGTACTCTTAGAACTAAACCTTAGTCATTCCAGAATTACTTGGTTTAAGACTACTTAACAGGCTGGCAGTAAGCTGTAAAATGGCAACAAAGTGCATCTACTTGCATTATTCTAGGTGTACCACAAGGTTCCATTCTAGGTCCCCTCCTTTTCACACTTTCCATTAACAATTTACACACTGCTACCCTGCATGCCCCTCTAGTCCAATATGCAGACCATTCTACATTAATATGCACCGCATCATCACATCAACAGTTACGACTAATACAACAGTTCTTCTCTGCAGTTGAAACATGCTTTCTGAAGCTCAACTTATTCTAAACCTCAACAAGACCAAACTCATGATATTCCAAACCACTAGAGCTATAGATCCCCTCACTCCGTCTAAGATCATATCTACAAACACTACCACCATCTCTTCTGTTTCCCAGACTAAACTTCTGGGTGTTGTTGTTACTGACAACACTGAAATTGAACCTACACATAGCCCAGGCAGTCAAGAAAGTAAATAAAAAAAGTTGATACTCTTTACAGAAATAGACAATACCCAAACAATAGCACAAAGGCTACCATTGCAAGAACACATATAATCTTCACATTCCTATATGCCTCACTCATTCTGACAAACCTAAAAAAAATCAGACCTAGCAAAATTACATACCTGTTATAATAAGATTGCAAGGTTTGCAACAGATTCCAGCTTTAGAACACATCATTGTCTTGCACTCAAACAACCTAACTAGCTAGAACTACCTCAGCTCTTAACTTACAACCAACTTACTTTGGCCCATACAATTCTAAATCAACCTGAATAAAACCCTGCTCTGCAAAACCTTCATCTCCCCTACACTAGTAGCCGGTCTTTATGCTCAAATAATAAATCCTTCTTAAAAGTTAGCAAATCCAACAATGCCACTGGAGATTCAATCTATTCTACAGGCATAGCCAAAATCTGGAACATATTGTCGACAGATACACAGACAACTACAAATGCTCTGCAGTTTAAAAAAGACTCAAATCCCATTTATTGAATACAAAGCTGTGCTTATGCACTAACCCTGGATGACTTATGAGTGCCTTCTTGCAATTCCACCCCCCCCCACCGCTATTCAACTCCCCTGTCCTCTCTTCCCTAGTCTTCTTATCTTCTCCACATCATTCTTTGCTTCACAATAATTAGTTTGACTCAATCTCTGCCCCCAAAACTTCCAACAAAATTTCTCAATTAGTAACTGGTCTATTCTCTTTATTATTACCTCACCCTGATAATATAGTATTATTTACCTGTGTTATCTCTCCATAATTATGCACATACATAATGTTTTGTTAGATAGACATATCAGTATCCATTATTATTAGAAATGTGTATAAACCTTAGTCCCCACATGTAACATTGATGTATTAAGAACTCTCTATGTATTACACTGTATCTATGCATTACTTCTCAGTTGTAATTTTTTTGATTTTTTTGTGCAATTGTCCCTATTGTAAATGTGGAGCTTTTCTCCCTGGGCTTCCACTAAAAAAAATAATTATATCCAGTTGGATTTCCTGGTAAAGAAATGTAAAATAAATAAATAAATATGAATAACTTTTTCTTTCTCAATTTTCAGTACTATATCATGGTTCCATCCCCCAGTCCATAACCCTCTGTTATCATAGACATTGCTAATGTCCACAATTTATTTACAAAGTTTGCTTAAATATCTCCTGAAAGTCTCTTTTCAACTTCAGTTTGAAATTGAACATGTATTTTCTTGTATGTTTCTCTGTGCAATACTTTAACTAGATAAGTATTCCATTGATTATAGTACTTTTTTCTTCTAATATTCCCCCCAAAAACTTTCCAGAACAGACCCAGTCTCAAAATAATGTCACAAAATGTCACTTTATAAATAAAAAT
Organism: Protopterus annectens; assembly: GCF_019279795.1. Lineage (NCBI taxonomy): Eukaryota > Metazoa > Chordata > Ceratodontiformes > Protopteridae > Protopterus > Protopterus annectens. The sequence goes on along the minus strand of NC_056729.1, from coordinate 661,136,951 downwards.
AAAAGCTCATACCTCCTGAGCCTTCGCCCCCACCCCCCATGGGACCATTACATTATACCAAATGTCATACCTGTCCTTTTATTTTACTTTTTTATTCTGAATTCTCACCATAAATTTCCATTAATTTTTGCCATTTCATTTCCTCTGTTCCTCTCTCATCATTTTCCCTGCAGCTTCTTTAACAGTCGTAGCATGTGATTTCTTTGGCAATCTTACTTTCAAAATAGGTTCCAATACCTCCAAATGAACTTTGCCCATAATTTCACCCCATAAATCATCTTTTTCACTTCCCAGCTTAGTCTACAACAGCAAGTCCCCCCAAATATCACCTGCAACTCTCATGACTGAGGGACTGTAATAACACATCCATCATTGTCTTGAACATTTGCTTCTGATGAAACAAACAAATTCTGCTGAAATAGTTCCTGAGAATCTTGTAAAGCTTCAAATACTGCACCAGCATTCACCTCTGTGCTATCTGCCAACTTGGATCTCCTTGATCTGCCACTGAGTAAGGAATGAAACAAGCAGTCTCCTAATGAGTAGAAGAAGTTCCCTAATACCCTGGGCAAATTCCCCTAGTGGTAGAAGTATCATCTAGGGTTGCCCCTGAAAAGAAGCCACAAGCCTAGAGAGACTAGCCCTGTCAACAAAGGATTAATAAAATAGATATATGATTCAACATTCATTTTGGCAAAGCTCAAAATATCTAAAAATTTAATCTGAAACTCATTTAATCTAAAACACATTTACGCCAATGATATTTAATAGATATGTGTGGCATGCTATAGAGAATTTATGCAGATGTGGTTTAGGGTGTTAGTTCAAATTAGTCCTGTTTGGTATCTACTTCTCTGAAGTGCAGGCTAACACAGAAGGCCTCTGGCTAACGAAGTTCACAGATGAATGCAAACTAGGAGCCATAGTCAAGTCCCCAAATGATATGGACATCCTACAGAAGGGCCTCGCTGCGACAGATGCCTGGTGTCAGAGCCATGACCTCAAACTCAATGCCAAAAAGTGCATTGTCACCCCCTTTGGTAAAAACTCTGTACACATGAACTACCACATAGGCAGCAATCTACTTAACACCGAGTGTGTTATAAGAGACCTTGGGACACAGGTGGACAGTAGTCTCTCCTTTGATAATCACATCGCCACAGTAATCAGGAAATCCTTCTATGTGGCGCACCTCATCACAAAAGGTTTCTCATCCAGGAAAAAAAAGGTCATTGTTCCCCTCTACTCGTCACTCGTTAGACCCATTATAGAGTACAATGCCCCTTTTGGTATGTACCTCACAAGACATCTACAACAACTGGAAAGGCCACAGAAATACCTCGCAAAGAGGATTACTGGCCTCAAAGAGATGCCCTATGCAGACCTTCTCAAAAAACTGCAGCTTTACTCCATTGCATATCACCTACTCAGAGGCGATCTCTGCCTAACACACAAAGCTATGTCAAACCCAGAACTTTTAGACATGCTCCACTTAAAGAAATCCCAATCCCTATGAGCTACACTCTCTAGGGACCTAAACCTCATCACCACAATAAACAGAACATGCTGGAGGAGTAGATTCCTGTCCCAGAGACTTCCCATACTCTGGAACAAATGACCTATCTATATCAAACAATGCTCCTCATTAGCACTCTTCAAGAAAAATCTTGATGATTGGATGGGAGATAGGAAATTCACCCAGAGGATCACTTCTGTGGCTCTGCTCGACAGTGGCACAGGAAAATAATTTTCTTGGGTGGCGAAAGCCAGTGTACCTTTGGCTAGGCTTATATAGGCCCTAGGGCCAATAGCCTAGTACCTACCTATGAACCTACATATATATATATATATATATATATATATATATATACATAAACATACAAGATCAGAGATATCTATATATACACACACACACACACACATATATACATATATATATATATATATATATATATATATATATATATATATATACAGACATACATACATATACATATATATATATATATATATATATATATATATATATATATATATATATATATATATATATATATATACAGATAAAGATATGTATGCATATATAGGGACCTGGGGACCCAAGTTGATAGCAATCTGTCATTTGACAACCACGTGGCCAAAGTGGTTAGAAAAACATTTTATATAGCCCACCTAATCATGAAGGGATTCACATCTAGATCAGGGGAGGTCATCGTGCCTCTTTACTCATCCCTCATCAGGCCCATAATTGAGTACAATGCCCCTTTTGGGATGTACCTTACCAGACACCTGCAGCAACTGGAAAGACCCCAAAAGTACCTCACCAAGAGAATCAAGGGGCTCAAACAGATGCCATATGCTGCCCGGTTAAAGAAACTCCAGCTCTACTCAGTGGCATACCGCCTGCTCAGAGGCGATCTGTGCCTGACGTGTAAAGCCATGTCCAACCCGGAATTAATGGACATGCTGCACCTCAGAAAATCCAAATCCCATCGAGCCACGCTCGAGGGACTTGAACCTCAGCACTGAAATAAATAGGACATGCTGGAGGGACAGATTCATAACCCAGGGGCTCCCTTCACTCTGGAATAAAATCCCAGTCCAGATTAGGCAGAGTCCCTCATTGACTCTCTTCAAGAGGAATCTTGATGAGTGGATGGGAGATCGAGGTTTACCCGGTATCACTTCTGTGTCACTGTTAGACAGAGGCACAGTATACTAACCTTGAAAAGGGCATAGCAAAATTAATTTAATATGGGTGGCGAAAGCCATACACACTCTGGCTAGGCTTATAAATGCCCTAGGGCAGATAGCCTAGTATGAACCTATGAACCTATATATATATACATATATATATATATATATATATATATATATATATATATATATATATAATTTATTTATTTATTTTATTTTACATTTGTTAACCGGGAAAGTCCGACTGGATGGAGGTCCATTTACAGCGGAGTCCCGGGGAGAAAAGCTCCACTAATACAGCTACATGTTTGGAGGTAATATACACAATAGTAGATATTATTTATAATACAAGATATAAAAAAACAATATGAAGAAGTGATTTGTATAAAACTAATGAAAGGACTACATTGTATCAATACAATCATCAGATATATCACATATGATAGCATGATCAGACAAACTTTGCTGATGCAGGACTGAGCATGAGCCCAGGAAGGCACTGTATATCAGTTTTGAGGAGAAATTAGTACTGTAGTATAGAGATAGAAAGCAGGATGTAGAGTGGGTCGGAAGTATTTGGGTAGAGCAGGAAAGCATTTATGTGATGCAAGGACAGAGCCAGGAATGCAGGAGGTGTGATTTAAGTGATCTTTTGAACAGTGAGATAGATGGAGCTGAGGAGATATTCTGGGGGAGATTATTCCATGTCTTTGCTATGGTATGAGCAAATAGAGCTTTTCCTGCAGTGTTGTTGGCTTGAGTTATGTGCAGCAGGGTTTTGTATATATACACACACACACACACACACACACACACACACACGTATATATATATATATATATATATATATATATATATATATATATATACATATACACACACACACACACACACACACACACACACACACACACACACACACACACACACACACACACACAGATGCAATATATATATATATATATATATATATAGTTTTATATATATATATATATATATAGAGAGAGAGAGAGAGAGAGGGAGGGAGAGAGAGAACTGTGCATAACATGTACTGCAGTTATACCCAGCACCATACCTCCCCACCCCTAAATGCAGGAGACCTGGACAAAATCTGCAAAATGGGAGGGTGGCAATGGACCAGCACTAGGGTCACAATGTACATCCTGCAGGTATAAATGTAGAATGTCACTACAGGAAAAGAGTGTGTGTCAGTATACATGTTCAGAAGGATGTCAGTTATGAACTGTAATGTATGTCAGCATATACTGGCAGACATCCCCACATGATCACAGTGATTCACCACAGGAAGGATTAAAATGATACTGTTCAACAGACCAGAAATATGGGCAATAAATATGGACAGTCTGGAACAATCTGGCTGGTGACAGGTATTTTCAGAACAGCTTAGTGCAAGAAAGCATAACCAAGCCTGACAAAGGGGGGGGGGGTGGACATGAAAATGTGGACATATCTGACATACTGGTGTAGATGAACTGACACATGTGATGCAGTAATACACTCCTGTCTGTTTCAACATCTATTGAGTGGAATAGCACAAGTCCAAAATCCATTGACTTCCCAGGAGTTAGTTATGTAAATCTTCACATCTCCCACTGATGTGTCAGGCATACACAATGCTTATGCGGGCCAGGCAACACTACACATCTGCCAAATATCTGGACATAACATCAAATTAGATAAAATACACTGAGCTGCTAGCCATGTCACCAAGCAATATCCAAACTACAGGCAGACTGACACAACAAAAAAGCAATCTTGCTATGGGGGAATACGCACATGTAATTGCAAATATACCAGGCACTCCAGGGATGTAACAGCACTGAGAAACAGACACCAGTGTGAAAGTGCATACAGTAAAAGGAGTGTGTGAACCAAACTGTCATACCCCTACATATAATGGCCCAATACACAATGAAGTATGATGCCTGACTGCATTATGGGGCATGTCACAGTCTTACCCTACAAAAATGTAACACTTGATAGAGCACCAGAAACTGGATCCCCGTGCAAAGGCAGATAGGAAAGGAAACATAACACGTACATCTACCCCCTCCCCAAGAAATAACATATTCACAGTACACTGCTACACAATCCTGACAGTATGTCAACAATAGCCAGATATACAAAGACCTCCCAACTGTACACACTCCCAAAGAATGTCCAGGCCTTGTCATCATATATAAGGCCTCTTACACATAAAATGTCTGGCAGTCTGATACCTAACTGGGATGATATTACGAATTATGTCACTGAGTAATGACATACCATATCTCTATGCCTACATGATATATGGACAAAGTTTGACGTACTCATGGACAGAGGCCTAAACACAGATCCAGGATGGAGATATTGCTGTTATAAACTGAGAAAGTAGCTGGTGTAACAGGGTTTATTGTAACATATCTGTTCTAAGAAAGAAACAAACATGGATGTTACCATTTACTGACTGCTATCCTACAGAGCATGCTATTGACCTTCCAGATTCAATAAATGTGTGAGTAACACACTGATAGTAACAGTGCAAACAATGTGCAGTCTGAGCTATGTCAACTACATAATACTCTCAAGACAGCAAATCATGCAGAGCAGCCATATCCACCCAAACCCTGTCAAACCAGCAGTACTTCAATTGTATAACAACAATACTCACAGTCTGTCCCTGTGGCTGGAACAATTGTCCCTGGTGAGTTGGGCTGTCTTCACAGTCTCTGTTGTACATTGAACAACCCTCTGTGATGCTGTGTGTAACACACATGCATGAAAACTTCCTCACAGACAAAGAATGGTCTGACGCCTACATGAGGTACACAGTTATAGGACTGTGTTTCCAAGCTGTTGGCTACAGGAATACTACTACAGCTGTTCCACATGGAATTAGCAAGTGTGGAACTCCAGTTTGTGCACAGGCCATCAACTGATCCTGACCAGTACCTACAAAAGGAAGCTGTTGCCTCTGCAAAACAGATGTACAACCTACATCCTAGAGAGAGAGAGAGAGACAGACAGACAGACAGACAAGAGTAAAAAAAAAAAAAAAAACCATCATACATCAACAGGAAACAAAAACAGGTATGTTAAACAATTATGCATGTAATGGACTGCAGTAGGAGGTATGTAATAATGGGAAAAAGGATGTTTAATATGTATGTCCCAACAAGACTTGCTGTAAGGACGTTTTGCTGAGCAGAACCTATGGCCATACCATCTCTGTCCGTCTGCAGTGACATAGAATACAGCTTAGGCCCTGGATGTCACACATAAATCTAGATATGAATTGTGAATACAACTATATTATGCATGTTTGTTTCAGAAATGTCATGGAGCTATACAGGGTAGTTGCATAGTGGAATAATGTCACAGCTGTGTGTGGAGGACTGCATGTGATATATCAAGCTCATACCATTCAACTGTCGATTGTTATGCACATTGACCATATTTGTGCCTCATATTTGTAGTCATTTACTCAAAGATGTTTGTCATATCTTGCAAATAATTGGCAATCTGCAAACATTGACATTACAACATCCCCCTCCCTTTTATTTGGCCATTGTTGTTTGGGGTCACCACACCAGATCATCATGGCGTCCAGTCCTCTGCATCTTGATCTCACACACCATACACCTGCATGTCTGCCATCATCACATACATACGCCTTTTGTAGGCTGTCTGCTGTCCCTGTAACCTGGCAGCCTCATCTATTGCAAGATATACTCAGTATACTTCCTCAGCACATGTCCAAACCAAGCATGCCACTGCCTGGCATTGTCCCCAAGTCATCCAACCTGGGCTGACTCACTAACACACATGTCCCTAATCTTATCCCTCCTGTCACACTCAGTGCAAATGTGAACATCCTACACTCTGCTGTGTCCAGCCCTGAATACTGCCTGTCTGTACAATCCCACTGTCTGAAACCAATATAATGTAGCTAGTGACACTACCCTCCTGTAGACTTTACATATCACTCTTAACGGTACTTATCTGTCACAAATAACTCCTGACTCCCCTCCCCACCACACACAACCTGCCTGTACTCTCTCATACACCTCTTCACAACACTGTCCATGACTCTGAATTGGTGTTCCCAAGTAGTTAGACCTATCCACCTACCAAACTGTATGCCCTGCATTGTCACCATTCCTCTATCCCCACCCCATTCACACACATGTATTCTTACTTAGCACTGCTGACCATCATTCCTCCCTGCTCTACAACATAACCCCACCTCCCCAGGGTGTCCCCAGCCTGTCCCCTAATCTCACTGCAGACCACATCTGCAAACTGCACAGTCAACAGGGGCCCCTGTCTGATCATGTCTGTCAACCTGTCCCTCACCACTTCAAATGTGAAAGGACACACAACTGACCCCTGATGTACTCTCACCTCCACCTTAAATCCACTTGTCATGTTAAAACCAGAAATCACTGCTGTCACATTAGCCTCCTACTTATCCTGTGGTGTCTGACAGACTCTTCTGGCACCCCTGACCTCCACATACAATACCACAACTACTCTCCAAGCAGCGTGTCATATGCTCTCTGTAGGTGCACATAGACGCAATGCAGCTGCATCTCAGCCTCAGTGCAGAACTCCATCAAGACTTGTGGATCAACATTTGCATCTGTATCACTGTTACCTGTCATGAAACCATACTGCAAATCATCAATCATCACCATGTTCTCAACCTAGCTGCCACCACCCTTTACCATTACCTCATCCTGTGACCGATCAATGTTATCCCTCACTTGTTACTACAGCTCTGCAGACCACCCTTGTTCAGATAAGCAGTACCCATACATATTCATCAGCATCTCACTCATCCTCTCACTTTCCAAGATTATAGTAAACAATCCAGTTAAAAATACCACTGCCATGTCTCAGAAGCAACTCCAGGCATTCACAGATATGTCACCTGGAACTGCAGCCTTTCCACTGTTAAACCTCCTCATAGCTATCCTTACATTCTCCTTGATAATCTGTTGCACCTCCTGCTTAACCATGCCCACCTCAGTCAGCCTTCCCTCCCTCCCTCATTTTCCTCATGGAGCAGGCTATCAAAGTGATGTTTCCATATGTTCTAAACACACTCCTAGCTTGTATGTTCCACCCATATTCCTTTATCACCCTTTTGTGCTGCACATTCTTCCTAGCTTTATGCCTCTGTCTAGCCAATAGCTACAGGTCCTATACACCATCCGTGCTGTCCAACATTACATACAACCACAAACTCCACATCTGTATGCCAGACTCCACATCCATAGCCATGTCCAACACTCTCTTTGCCATGCACACCATCTCTTTATACTCATGTCTACTCTCTACATCTGTCTGTCAACCACACTTCTCCTTTGACAAATCATTTGTCTGCATACTCCCCTGTACTTCTTCATTCCACCACCACGTGTGTAGGAGCAGTCACCATCTGGGCAGCATGTCAATCTGTGTCTGATTGAGCATAGTAGGTCACAGGTGCATTAATGTAATGCTGAGTATGAGTAAAAATTGGACACATCCACTGAGGGAAATCAGAAGGGCATCCCAACATATATCTGTGGTCTCACAGGCAACTCTCCAACCCACCCTGTAATGGAGGTCAGCCACAGCACATACATACACACCATAGCTAAAGACGACCTGCTTTAGACATGTTTAGGACAAACATCACCCCCCTGGCTCAACATCAGTATAGAAGGATATGCACACCACATGCACCCCTACCCTCACCATTAATCAGGTGCAAACTGCCTACTTACACATAATGCTATGCATGTCCATACAATGCTGCTAGGTACTGGAGTATTATTTGATGTAATGTTGTGGCTACTGGTACTCATTACTAGTGAGCTGTCTCTGTAAAGAACTATGGACAATGTCTGATGTTCTGTGCTGTGTTTTTCCCTGTTTATCTCTTTCAGGCATGATGCAGAGGCTTCAAGCCTATGATGTCCAGGAGACAGCAGCCATAACTGAGGCCATCCTGGAACACTACCACATCCTCATCAGTCATGGTTGCCAACATCAGTGGGAGAGGACAGCCCTCTGGGAAGACCTCACACACACAGAGTGAACACCTTAGGGAACTATGGCTGCATGTATGAGCAGGTCAGGCACAGAGCAACTGACCTGAATCAGCGGGCATGGCAATGGGCTGCTGCAGTGGCGAGGGACCATTCCACTACTGGTGGGGGGCCAGCCAGTGAAGCCCCACTTACAGCAATGGAGGAGCTCCTTGCCAACCTTGGGGTGGCCCACAGAGAACAACCACTACAAGATGCAGCTGTCATGGAGGTGGGTGCCACTCAGGAAAATGGTGAGGAGCGTCCAGGTAAGGCAAAAGTCCACATCAGTGTACTGAGGTTACATTTCAACTGTGTAGTAACAGTCTTTAGATGCAGATGTCATTACAAAATAGAGCACTGGGTGGGGTTTAGTAATGCACACATGTGCCCATTTCAGGTGAAGAATAGCAAATAGTCTAATATCATAGTGTAGACTATACCTGTGCATACATGTAGCATTGCTCCTGGACCGATGGCTATTGTGAAGCTGCTGGCAATACCTCTCCCTCACATTACCTAGGTACCTCTCATCAACACAAGGCACAGCAGCCTGAGGCTAGTAAGTATGAGATCTTCCTGTTGTGGCTTACTAGAACCCGAGGCATTTTAAGGGCATGCATGTGGCCATGCACTGAACTGTTATAGTCAGCAAATTGCATGTATCTGCAAGATCACCTGTGGTGGGGTTCACTGCATGATATCACATGGGCCTATTTGGATGAGATGTCACATATCAGTAGCATAACACACAAACCTGTTATTGCAGGACATCTGGATAATGATTGACAAAATGTGGGGACAGAGTGCCAATAGTATGGGCATGTTGTATACAGTACTGTGAGACAGTGTATATAAAAGGTGCACACACATGTCACAATGCCAGGTATGTGTGAGATATGATAATGTGGGCACAATACACAAGACCAAAGCCATGCAAACTGTCATGTGACCTATAATCTGTACAATGCAAATGTGAAACACACAACTCTGTTAGGGGAACATGTATGTAGAGTGGAAACAGTCCAAGAAGCTAGATACATATGTGTGGACAGGAGGAAGCTCATACTGGGGTATATCAGCATGTGATACAACCACAGCAGTTGATCAGATTGGGTATACACCTGCCATCAGTCATGGACTCCTGCAGTACCTGCATATAACAGTCAGCTCACATACCAGGATTATCCTAACACAGACCCACAGTTGCCTGCTACAGAAAAAGCCATGATTTGCATACAACCTAACATGCTGCAAAGGCATTGAACACTATGGACACATACACACAGCATTGCATATGCCATGGAACACAGTGCAGATAGTCAACAAAAGATGTACAAGAGATGGTACAACAGTGACAGTTTGAAGAAGTGGACATCCCTACACATATGTTGGGGAAAATCATCCCAGAAATGTCCAGTGAGGTTGCCAGGAGCCATACAGCAACTGTGAAAGGGTATCAGACATCTCTGGCAAGTACTGGGTGTGTACTACATGTGACAACAGTCTTCCATGGACTCCACGTGTCTTGGGTATAGGGTGTGTTTTGACAATGGCAGCTGTTCCTCACAACACACAACAGCCAGTTCTGGGTAAGGTCTGGACAACAGTACATCATCTTTTCAAAACACATGTGTGGAAATGTGTGAAGGTGTTATGAGACCAGGGTTGAACTCTCTTTGTGTACAATATGGTCATGTTAGTTTGGCACAGTAACAGCACTGCACAACAGCAGAATAGCACTACCCGCACAGTGAAGCAGGGTGATGGCAGTGTCTTGTTTTGGGTTTCCTGTCCACCAGATTGGACTGGGACTATAGCCAGTTTGGATTGTATTATGATCACTTCCAAACACCAGTCCCTTGTGGCTATGATCTGTCTGGTGTCTGCCACATAGCTGTGGATTGGGAGGTATCCCAACATTGCACAAAACAATGGGCCACACCCTACATCCAAGTGAACAAAAGGATGGATTCAGAAGAACACAATCAACAGTCTGCTGTGGCCAAGCCTGAGACCACACCTACATATGAAACACAGTCTGTGTGTTGACCTGACAAGTGCTGTGCACAGGGGATGGCCTTGCAATCAGACAGATTTGAAGTTGTTTGTCAAGGGAGAGTTTGCAAACATTGCCATGTTGAGATGTGCCATGCTGAGAAACACCACCCCAAGAGGACTGACTGCTGTACTGACAACAGCAGGTTCTTTACCAAAGTATTGGTTTACAGGTGTGCACCTTCTGCAAGCCAACTATTGTAATACTAACATGCACGATATGCCACCCCTACCTGATGTGTAAGTTTCTCATTCAGAATGCACAGGTTACATGTCATACAAAATGGTGGAAATTTCATGGCAATATTCATGTGGTTTCATGTGACATGTCAAAAAACCCTTGCATGTCAACAGGGGAGCGTACACTTACTATATCCACTGTCAGTTTGCAAAGTTGTTTGAGGAAATGCCCTTGTTTTCACATACATGTATTGCAGGTTATGACAACTGGAAATCACAGTATGGCATTCAAAGTAGGGTCACCAATTCACTGGTCAAACGAGTAATGTACCAGACCAACATAGGAGGTATGTGAAGCAGACAGGGAGTATGACACACATATCAAAATAGTTGTGAAAACTCTGTACAGTTTGTAGTTATGTTCCCTAGGTTTTGCCACAGTGCTGTACAGGTGAACAGCACTGATGCTACATGGGTGTAGTGTGTTCTAGGTGAAGGCTCAACATCTACTAAAGACACCCACACATCCCAGTGGTGTAAAGTAGTAGTAAAACTAAGTTGAAAGGTATGCACTGCATGATGTTGAGGGCCTGTCTAGACTGTGTCTGTTGTGGTCTGGGTGTGTGTCATGACTGTCACCCTCTGCCTAATCTGAGGTCTGTGTAATGTCTGTGTGTGTGTGTGTGTGTGTGTGTGTGTGTGTGTGTGTGTGTGTGTGTGTGTGTGTGTGTGTGTGTGCGTGTGTGTGTGTGTGTGTGTGTGTGTGTGTGTGTGTGTGTGTGTGTGTGTGTGTGTGTGTGTGTGTGTGTGTGTGTGTGTGTGTGTGACAGTCAGTGTGTGACAGTGAGTTTGAGTGTGTGTGCGAGAGTGTGTGTGTAAGACTGTGTGTGAGAGCATGTAAGAGTGTGTGTATATGATACCAAACTGTATAATAATGTTAGTAATGTACATATCTTATCTTTTCCTCACAGGTGGGCATGGTGGTCCCAGTCCCTCTGGCTATACAAGTGATGTTAGCTTGTTTGGTGACTCTGACCATGATGACAACCATAGTGGGGCACAGGTGGGGCTGTCATGGCTGCAGCTGTGTCACCGGTTGGCATTCCACCTTTGTCAACCCCATCCCCATACGTGGTCACAATGCCCACACATTCCCAGTCATCAGTGGCCACAAGTGAAGGACAGCTGGGTGCAGGCACAGGACATGCAAGTGTGGAGACTATGGCAGGTGAGCAACCAGCCACTAGCCATAGCCAGACTGCTGGCGAGGTCACATACAGGCAGACGGGCAGGGGTGGTCAAAGGAGGATTTCTGCCTGTCCAGCCCATGTAGCAAGTGCCAATGGGGCAGTTACCAGGTGCATGTTTCAGGTTGTAATGGATGCGCAGGCATGTAATGAACAGAACACAAGACAGCTGCACAGAGTTGTGGCAGACCATCTCCCTGGTGCTCATGTTAGTCTCCAGGGCCTTGTTGCAGCCAGGCATGAGGGCAATGAGATCATGGACAGATGGTTGGGTGAGATCGGGGCACTCATCAGCCATGGAATATCTGTGCTTGAATGACTGGTAGGGGAGAGGTGGCAGCTGCATGGATGTAGCTCAGCACCACAATCAGCTGGGGGTCCATGTAGCCATCCACCATCATGCTTCCATAGTGTTAGTGACACCAGCAGTACTGAGGGTGGTATGCTGTCCATGCCATGATGTAGCAGGCCAGTCCCAACAGGGTCACAGTTTCAGCAGTCACCACTGGGGGGTAGTACTGCCTCAGTCCTTGGGCCTGGTGGTGCCAGTCAGGCCCGTGGCAGGTCCAGTGAACCATGTCCATGGCCGAAGATAGTGAACTGTACACCCTGCCTTGTATGGCCCACAGCTGTCCACAAAACATTTGTGTAGGGCAACCACATGGTGTGATTGTGTGTAGGCAGACACACATACACACATATCACAACCAGGAAAGAGGTCACCTCCACATACATGCACTAAACATGCATAGGTCATATTATTCCCTCACCCCAAACACGCACCCATAATGTCAACCGAATGGCACAGCCTAAGCCTCTGGCAAACCCGTACAACACCCTGAGCATATGATGAAACCTGTGCTAGATCCCTGCCATCCACACTATCAATGGCGGGACATGGAACTATAGGTCTGAGGCACAGGGTGACCACACTGATTTGTAGCTATGTAATGTTGTGTAAGGTGCTGTCATCTGGCACGGATTAGGGGTACACTTCAGAGTGTGTGTACAGTATTGGCCATTGTGCATTCTTGCCATTAGTAATGCTGAGTGAATGTGTTCTCACAGTCTGTATTCTGTTTGTGTGCTAGATGTCTGTGTTTCACCAGGATGTGGGCCTGCAAGAGGTCCAAGGGTATGACAGTGTGATAACACATCAATCATGTCATGGGCAAGGTACAGTTTTATCCACTCAGATTTCCAAGGTCTGAGTAACAGTGAATGCATATGCCTCACAGCTTACAGTGCTGAGTCTTGTATATAGGTATGTGGTGACTGAAATAATCTGTTGGTACAGCATAGAATGGTCAGTGTAGTGGGTTGAACACACCTACATTTGGTGATAACCACACCCCCAAGGGATATTGCATCAACCAAGCACAGAGAGATTACTATTCACACACACACACACACACACACACACACACACACACACACACACACACACACACACACACACAATTGCCAGTACTGGAATCCATAGGTATCTAGAGTCATATGTGCAGTCGGCATGAAAAGCCATGAAGGCTGTACAACTGCTTATAAGTGCCTTAATCACTCTGTATCCAACAACCCTTGTTCTGCCCAGCAATAAAATAACCGTCCCTTGCACGGCTTGAAGCCAGGACCATGCACACCACAACCACAGCAATTTACCACTAACCCATCTGAGCTGTAGATACGCCTAATGTTTATTCAAACATATCAAGCAGCACAGTCATTGAACAGTGGGAAAAATGTATATATATATATATATATATATATATATATATATATATATATATATATATATACATATATTCAAATGTATAGATATTGAATATATACATATATATGAATATATACATACATATATATATATATATATATATATATATATATATATATATATATATATATATACATAGATATATATATGTATCTGTATATATATGTATATGTGTATATATATATATATGTATGTGTGTGTGTGTGTATGTATATATATATATATATATATATATATATATATATATATATATATTTATTTATATACGTATTATATGAGTACATATATATCTACATATATGTATATGTATGTATTTATTTATATATATATATATATATATATATATATATATATATATATATATATATATGTATTATATGAGTACATATATATCTACATATATGTATATGTATGTATTTATTTATATATATATATATATATGCAGAAACAAAGCACCCTGAACCACTGCTAGGTAGGCCCACAAATTTATTAAGCCGAACAGTTCACTCGAAAAAATAACGCTGAATCAAATCACCATACGTTTTCGTCCACAACTTCATCAGCTATAAATATGTGTATATATATATATATATATATATATATATATATATATATATATATGGATCTAGGACTTATTCTCAAATGCAAATATCATCGAACGGGAATTACCCGCACACAAACCACCGAAGTGTAAAATGTACAAAAACACAATTCACAGAAACCTAATTTTATTGAAATGAATAGTCTGCAATTAATTGGCTAGTCCCCCTTTAAATACCAAACACTTGTAAATTAAGTAGTACTATCGTACTAAAACGACATGGCTGATATTTGTAGATTAGCTCCCGGTGTGTTGGGTCAAGTGTACAAAACAGTAACGTCTCAACGTGGAGGAGAAATACTTGCTTTAGATGGCTATGTATACCAGTTAGAGAAGAAAACTATAACTCGAAAGTATTGGAACTGTAAGTACAAAATGACAGATAAATGTAAAGGTAGAGCTGTCACGATTTCCATTATGTGTGGTGAAGAGCTTGTAAAATCTGTGGATCACTGTCATGCAGGTGAACTGGAAGAAGTTGAAAAGTACCGAATTAGGCAGGAATTAAAACACAGAGCAGCATTTTCCAGAGATACACCATGTGTCATTGTGGGCGATGCTGTAGCGTCCACTTCTCTGGAGTATGCTCCTTATCTACCAAACAGATGGTCTATATTGCAGAGTGTGAAACGTATTCGTTCTAAAGGAAGATCTGTTTCCCACTATGGTAATGTAGATTTACTTGATGTTGACGTAGCAAATTTTCCACTCAAGTATGGAATATTTTTGAAAAAAACAGTAGATTCAACTAATTATATTAAAGTAGTGGTACTAACTACAAACGCAAATTTGGATGATTTGAGTGTGACAAAGATATGGTTAATGGATGGTATATACTTTAAGTGGGGTGCAGAATGTCATCAACTGTACACAGTTCACTCTGTTGTCAAATATGGAGCGTATATTAGAATTGTACCTCTCATGTATTGTTTAATGAATAAGAAATCATATTGTGTGTATAATTTCATGTGGAAATGTATCTTTGATTTCTTTACTGAGCAGAAGTTAAGTTTGCAGACGTCCTTTATTTTATGTGACTTTGAGCCTGCATTCAAAGTGTCAATCGCAACATAAGTGGAGTAGTCTGTTAGGATTGTTTCTTCCATTTCGGAAGAAATATATGGTGGAAAATTCAAGGTCTAGGGCTTGCTTCCCTATATAACTCTGATATTCACTTTCAACAGTTTGTAAAGCAGTTAGCAGCTTTGGCATTTCGTCCAGAGGACAAAGTTATGGAAACGTTTCATGTCTTGAAAGAGCAATCGCTTTAGAAGGCAAACCGCTATTGAAATACTTTGCAGAGTGGTATCTGATATGTAAACCGAGATCCTTTCAGACTAGATTGTCTAGTAGTATAAGATTCCCTCCGCTGTTTCTTGTGTAGTTTTGGAATATTAGTATTTTGAATGACTTGAATTTGCAGAGGACACAGAATGCTATAGAAGCATGGCATAGGATATTGAGATGCATAGCCAGGAAACATCTCTTTGATATCTTCAGCATTTTACAAGCTGTGTGTCGAGTACAAAATAGAGTGGATGAAATTTGTTGCAGGATGTCTGCTGCTTGCCTGCCTACTCCAAGGAAGAGGAGTCTTATACATAGACAAGAGCAGTTGCAAGTGATATTTCGAAATAAGGAGGATTACTCCCCTATCCAGTATGTTAGAGCTATTGCAAACCTTTTGCAGAGTTGAACGGAGATAGAGCTAAATTACATTTAAGTATGACTGAACAGGGTAATAATTTATTTACAAACATGACACGACTCGGCACTTATTTTTGAGCATGTTTGATGGATTTACAAGATTGGGATTTGTGCTATGATTTGGGTACACGATTCACTTTCACTTGGGTGTTGCTGCACTTATCTACTTTGTGCTGTTTTCAGTGATTTTATCATTGGTTTAATGTGTTTTCGTGTATGTAACAATTCAGTGGTGTGTGTGCAGGTAATTGCTGTTCGGTGATATTTGCATTCAAGAATAAGTCCTAGACCCATACACATATATATATATATATATATATATATATATATGTATATGTGTATATATATATATATATGTGTATATGTTTATATATTTGTATATGTGTATGTATATATATATATATATATATATATATATATATATATATATATATATATATATATATATATATAGTGCAGTTGGTCATCTGAGCCACACTATGTACCTCTTACTGCGAAAACTCTGACTGAAGGCTGTCTAAATAGGGGTGGAAGGGCCCAAATTAGGGACCTCTTTCAATTATTGCCCTTATCCCTTCCTCCCCAGCAAGACTGTTCTGCTTTGCAACAAAGTAGTAAGGCCTGTCAAAGTCTTGAACCCAGGGCCTTGTAAACTACAATCAAAGCAATGTACCATTGCATCATCTGAGCCATATAACTTAGTGATGACATTCCAAACATATCACTTAGTACAGTCATTCAACAGCTGGGAAAGGAGTCTGTGGAATCAGTCAGGTACTCAATACATACATGTATATATGTATGGAGATGCATATATGTGTACAAATCTATACATAATACACACACACACACACACACACACACACATATATATATATATATATATATATATATATATATATATATTTATACATAGAGAGATATACTTCCACATGTATATCCATATATATTCATATATATATATATATATATATATATATATATATATATATATATATATTTACAGATGTATATAGATATAAAAGGTGAATACACATATATATATATATATATATATATATATATATATATATATATATCTATATATGTGTATATGTATATGTATATGCATACATAAATATACAGAAATATATGACAGCTGCAAACACATGCAATCTGAGGGTCATGCTGCTGCACACTAGATGTCTATATCTGAAAATGCACTCACTGGATGTATTCCTTAAAATGGGGAACTATGACATCTGTGCTGTAACAGATACCTGGTTAAAGGCAGCAGGAAGCACCCCTGCATTACCAGTCTATTACTCATTCCACATCTCTTGGCTGCAGAACTGTGACTGAAGCTCCAAAGGTGGTGGTGTTTCCATATTCTTTAAGGATGCACACACCTCCAGAGTGTTGACCAACTTTGGCATTACAGATCCTTCAGGCATAGCTAACATTGGGTAGGACAGTGGTTCAGGTCGTAGCCTGCAATATGTCCCCAAACATGTCCCAACACTCACACTCCATGTCCATAAACAGCCTGGAGGATAATATTGTCCAACCTAACATTCACATACTTGTTGACTTCAACTACCCCACCATTAACTGGGAAAGCTACTTATGTATCACATTGACTTGGTTCTTCCTAACATGGGCGACTGTTGCTCAACACCAATAGTCAGCTCTGCCCTTGTTATATCTGAACACAAATTAATCACCTTTGGAAATCCATGGCCCACCCATGCCCCCCTGCACAGGTAACCACCATGAAAAGCCTTTCCAATGCTGAATATGGCCTTATAACAACAGAGGTGGCTAACCTCATGGCAGCCATGAAGACTAGGTGCATGACAGCTGAATCAAACAACAATGCACTATGAACATGTACACAAATGCATGGGTACTGCCATATCCACTGCAACTAGGACTCTCACCTCCAAAAAAAGGAATCTGATCTGGTGGTCCCCTGCCATACAGACACTGTACAACAGAAGGAGGAAACTGATATGGAATAACGTGAAGTCCCAAGACTGGAAATCTACCCTTATCAGCTTCATTTGAAGGTTGAGATCCCTCATCAAATACTACAAAGTTAGCTGTGAAAACAGAATGGGAGCACATAATGAAGACAACCACATGGTCTCATGCAGTTATGTTAAGAATATCCATGGCAATAGCAAGATTTGTTCTGAGCTACTAGACAATGGAACCTCCCAGACTGAGCCAACAAATACTGCCAATGTACTGGCTGGTATCTTGTGTATCTCCCGCCCCAAAGAACCAATCACAATACCAGTACACTGCCAGGCACCCAGTATTACTGCAGCATAGGTTAAAACACCACTGACCAAGGCCAAGAATACAGCTTCTATGGGATCTGAGAATATCCCTGACTGTGTTCTACATGAACTACAGAGTGAACTGGCACTTCACCTGTGTGTGCACTGTTCAAGCACAGCTTCACCTCAGGCTTTGTCTCTATTGAATTGTACACTGCTAGAGTCACCCCTCTCCACAAAGTAGGTGTAACTACAGACTCTGGGAAATACCGCCCGACTGCCTGACAAGTCTGTTATGCGAAGCTATGGAATGCATTATCATGCACCTAATAAACAGGGATATGGAAATCTGCAGACTCAGGATCCCACACAGTTTACCTTTGTGATGGGTAGGTCATACCTGCTGATTCCACCTGGTCAACTTCTTGGTGTCAGTCACCTGAGCTGTGGATGAAGGCAAGGTGACACATACAGCATACATTGATCTGGCCAAAGCCTTAGATAACATTCCCCACTCACTAACTAGGTTGGAACAGAGGCACAAACACAGGGGTAGATTGGACATACTGATGTCATACATTGAGACAGTTGGAGATGTCACTGGGTTTGTTGTAACATCCTTTATGAGGAATATGACGTCGGTATTACCCATAAATGTGAGTATTTACTCACTGCATTCCCCAGAGTCCACAACTGATTTACCAAGGCCACCAACTGTTTCGTGAACACACAAAACACAACAGGCAGACATGTGGCCAGTCTGTGGACAGCATGCCAGTGAAGAGGTATGCCAGAGACATATCACTGTGAGTTGTGACTTCACACACTAAATGCATGTCCACACAAACCCTGTCAATCTATCAATCCACCATGTGTATAACAGCACTGATGACACAGAATCTGTTCACAAAGCTGGGGATATGTCCCCCATGTTGGTTGGCTGTCTCCACATGTCCTGTCCTGTGATGTATTGCCACCCACTGTATGTGAATCTGTAGGCCACTGCCTCTGTAATGTCTCTGACACAGGCAAGGAAATGGGGCAAGGCCTACATTAAGGAATGCCCCATATGTCGGAACAAGCAGCAGTGTCCAGGCCCACAGCACAACACAATGTGGGCACCTACATAATGGTATGGCCATAGCAATACCTGACAGCTACACATCTGTGCAGAGGTCAGAC
>NC_056729.1:661094670-661114670 GCF_019279795.1 Protopterus annectens | reverse complement strand
TTGGTGTGTGCACACAGACATCTGCAGATGACAGATATGTATAGTCCACTGTGTTGTCAGTTATGGGCTTTATTTCTGCCCAGTATGACCTTCTGTGTTGAGTGTGTGAATCCATTCCAGGTAGGGTTGTAGTCCACTCCAGGATTTGCTGTTCTACATGTACAGCTAGCAACCTGTTTCTGCAGGATATCTGTAGATAGGTTAACAATATGGAGTTACAATGGCGACAGATAGGGGGATAATGTAAATGTTGCTGTCTGTGCTGCTTGTGTTACATGGTTGGTGTTAGCAGAGATATTCAGACATAATGTATTGTTTTACACTGTGATGTATCATTCTGGAGGGGTAACTACAGACACTTGCTGATGGGTCTGTGTAAGTGGTTCAGCACCTTGGCACTATGGTGTCTGAGTATCCCCTTCTTGCACATATATCGACTTAACAGAATGGCCATATCCTGCTGTGGCCATACCTCTCAGCTGTACAGATTCACCCAGGTTACCCAGAGGCAGGGCTCATATATCTGATCAGTTCCCCTTCACATTGTGGTTTATGAGCAGGTTTGTAGCCACCCATTACTGGGTTTGCAGGCAGGGGTAGTATGGGCACACATCAGAGTTTCAGACTTCACACACTCCATGACGTCCCAGCGTCTACACCCCCCCACTCTGTTGTTCTATCCTCTTCCTAACTTTATGCAAGCAATATCTGAGAAGTATCCCTACAGTTAACCCTCAGTATTTATGGATTGGTCCACAGTTCATGCAGTGGGACATAGGGGACATGCTACTGGGATTTGTCAACATGGCCTTGCATTTGTGTTTTGCTGACTGTGTTACGTTGTTAGTTGTGATCTCATGAAATACCATACATTGGCACCACGGTGAGGCACAAGCCTTTGACAGAGGACTGTAGGCCATTTGATAGTGATGCAGGCCATCTGTAGCAGGCCACTGCATTCTGTCACTCCTACATTCCCAGGCTGCAAGCCAGTGGATTCCCCTGGGGTGACAGGGTAAGTGTGCAAGGTGTTAATGGCAATAGTTCCGGTCCATATTGATCCATTGGTCTGGATGCAGGCAGGGTGTTGCTTACAGCTAGGAACACACCGGCATAGGACAGCTCTTTAAGATGCTGCATTCTGTAGGTACTCCCATACAGAAGTGAGGTCATACTGTACTCATTCCCAACAGCAAGGATATGACCTGTGATAAACCTTTAGCTGATGGTGGGGTGAGCTGAGTGCATGTGTGATATGGAAGCTACTTGCACCTGATTCACAGATATACCTGGGACATTACCCTTATGCTGCCTTGTGCAGGGATATAGGCAGTCTCTCATTACTTCATAACTGTGCCTTTTGTGGTATGCCAATGATTGGCCAGACTACATTAGTATTCTATACTACACAGACAGCTAATGTGCTGGTAACCTGTATGTACAATTCCAAAGGTGTGGGCAGCTGACAGGTAAATTTTATGCATTCTGTCTAGGGTACTTCCACCTGTGTACTGTGTGTATGTATGGGCCCACATTCATGGCACATCCATCTTTCAGACAGTGACAGATATTGAAATCTGGACAGTAAGTATGGATGACTGCTGACATGGTATTGCTGAGAAGCATTGTGTTTGTCACTGTAGTTGTTGGAACATGGCCCTGTCAACCACAGTACTGCCCATAGGCCACCGAGACACAACCCTCCATGCCTACATGTTGACCACTTTCAGGCAATATTGAACACACATCAGCCTAACATACAGACCCCTGCATATTGTACACATTCAACAATCTATCGTGCAGATTGGGCCAGCTCAGGTAATCTGTGCTCTACTGATACTACTCCTCACACTTACATGTTACTACATTTTTACATAGAATTGTGGTGGGGGGGGCACACCTGACAGCTTTAAACTGTGCTTTGACTGTACTGGTATGTCAGGTACTCCATTGGCTTCCACATCATTTTGTATTCCAACCTATTATGCAGACTGGAGGCATATCAGTGGATTACAGATCTTAGGTTTTATTGACCTACATTTCAGTTTCAGACTTCTTACCCCTCAGAACTAACGTACAACTGCCAGACCTGTTGCAGTCTGTCTGTGTAGGTCTGGAGGGGGGGGTGTTCACCATTGCTGTCAATTGGAGGCCTTAGCCCAGCCCTTCTTTATGGTCATCTACACATGTCCTGCTGGCTGAGGCTGGTGGTGGGTATGTGAGCCTCACTGACATGCATGTGTGTGTCCTATGGATACACATTTGGGCCACCATATGTACTGCAGTGGGATTTGTCACCTTGTCTAGTACTGCCTAGTGTGTTGACACCAGTATTTGTTATGGATTTCATGCTGCCCATATAGGTGCCCAGTATCTGCTGCCATTCCATTCAGCTACCCGATTCCCTTGCATGCTCGCATCCATACCATAGATACAACTATCAGAACATACTACTCCATTCAGTAAGTGATACGAAGAGTGACTTACCTTGTGGCTGGGCCAGCATTGAGGATGGTGCTGGAGGGCTGACTATGTCGGATGCACACAGTACACTCCCTATACATGCTAAAACACAGGTAGTGTCATGTTTGCCATCCCTTATACTGTATGTACGAGTCAGAGAGAGGTGTCATTCCCTGGTTCCCTACCATGTCAGTGTATGTGCTATGCGTTGCCTTTTTGCCAAGGCCTGGGCATACTGGGCATGCCTCCTTCTGTCTACATGGGCAGGCTCAGATGGTTCCTCCTCCAAGTCCCTCTGTGCCTGTGATGGCCTTGGCAATGGTGGGGGGGGGCTTTGTGGCCTTGCCCCGTAATGTTCCTGCTGCAGCTGTTTCCACAGGATCATATTGTGTAGCATGTCACATACTATGAACATTTGTGTACATGTAGCTGGAGAGTACTGCAAGGCTCCACAGGATATGTCCAGGCAGTGGAACCGTGACTTGAGCATCCCAAACACATGCTTTATTATGATTCTGGTTTGTGCGTGTGCCTCATTATGGAGTTCGTCTTCAGATGTGTGTGCATTTCTGAGGGGTGTCATCAGCCACAGCTCCACTGCGTAGCCTGCATCCCCCACTAAGTGGCCATATGGGATGTCCCCACTGGCAAATGACTGGTATAGCTGTGTCATATGCCAGATGTGGGAGTTGTGATAGCTTCCAGGGCTGCCAGCATACACATTCCAGGTAATGCCCTGGGCATTGCACACGACCTGGCAGTTGATGGAGGGGAAGCCCTTGTGGTTTATGTAGACCTTACCCCACTCGCAGGTGGTGCTTTGATGTGCATGTGTGTGCAGTCTATAGCACCTACTACGTCAGGGTATTCTGCTATTTGGTGGAAGAGACCCATACTGCTAGTCAATGCCTCACGGGTGATGGGGAAATATATGTGCTCACCGGCATGTGCTGACATGGCATCCAGGAACTGGTGGAATACCCTGGATGCTGATGCCTGCGAGATTCCCATGATATCCCCAGTTGCTCTTTGGAAGGTACCTGTGGCTAGTATTCTTAAGCCTACACATACCTTGGTTTCCACTGGGATGGGTTCCTCTCTGTTGGTTCTGTGTGTGAGGCGGGCTGGCACAGCTCAACAATTTCCTGTAGAATGTCCCTGTCCACCCTATAGCGCTCCACTATCTCCAGCTCATGTAGTCCCTGGTAGGTTACCCTGGGTCTGTACAATCTTCTCCTCCCCCTCACTGTGAGATGGTCATCAGCATTCACATCCTCACCACCCTCAGCCTCTTGCACATAATGACGTATGAGAGTGACAGCAGCCTCTATCATTTTGTTAGTTTTGTCAGGTAAAATTTACCTGTCTATGTACACCGGTGGTGTAGAGTTTGTGGGAAAAAACAGAGTGAAAGGGGTTTGCATAGTTTATAGTAGTGTGCTGGGCTGGGCTGCTGCCTGTGTAATTGACTGATTCTGATATATTTCACCTGCCAGCTATGCTAGTTCTCCTTGATTGCCTTCCTACTGCTGTTTTCCCTTCCCATTGCCTTCCCGTTTAAGCCCCGAGGTGCGGCGCACATACCCAGTGCTCACATGTGAACTGAGCTGCTATTTCCTGTTTTTCTTTTTTTTTTTTTTTTTGTATAAAACCCAGTGTGTGGCGTGCACACCTGTTTAAGCAGGGAAAACAGTACTCAACAATGTGAGACACACCACCTTCCTTAGCTCTGCTTAGCTAAGAGCAAACATGGATTGCAGGGCTTCAATAAGTTTACACCAAGCATGACACACCCCCTACTGAAGTCATCCTCTTGTCCTGCCTTCATGGCTCCCTATTCCTGCACCTGCACAGTTAGGTGCAGGCTGCCAGTAGGTAGAAATCTGTGATTCAGTATAGGTCCCTTCATTTGCAAACCCTAGTCTGCAGGTCCATAGTTACAATTCCCAAGCACACCCTTTCCCCTTGGTAACCAGTGCTCCCTTGTCTTGTTTGCATTCTGCCTGCCATTGACTATAATGGCAAAATGCAAATTTCTGCTAAAAGGCAGTTTTTCTCTTTTTTTTATTTTCGGCATCCCTGTGTTTGCTCGCCGCTGCCCTTAGCTTAAACGGCCGAGATCGGCCAAAAATAAATAAATAAAAGTTTTATTTTTAAAAAATGTAAGTTGCTTTTAATACCACTGGCCTTATATTTGGCCACTGACTTGTCTGTTCAACATAATACATACTTTTCATGAGCTGTCATGTCTCCATTTTGTCAAATGCAAAAATGTATTCGGCTACTACAGCTTACAGCTTATGAAAGCATAACTTATTGAACTTGTCTTGATAAGCAACTTATTGAACACAACGTATCTAAACCAACAAACCCCCCCCAAAAAAAAGAAAGAATCCAGGACCCCCATATGGGTGGGCCTTGCCCCAAAAATCCTCCTAACTTTTATATAACAACTTCAGCGTTGCAGTACAGTGGAAGAAAGGGGAAATACACTGGAAATGCACTACCAGTTCACACAATCCACACTGTATTAAACAAATGACAATATTAGTTATACAGCTTTAAGAAAACTGATGCCAGCAATCAAAACTCATAAACTTTCCTTATTATCAAAGTTATAACAGGTAAAATGTGTTGAAGACTGTCATTAAATAAAATATGATTAATATGTTTTTTGATGACGTGATTAAACTGAGAGATAAGTTGAATGATACTCATATATGTATATATATATATATATATATATATATATATATATATATATATATATATATATATATATATATATATGTGTGTGTGTGTGTGTGTGTGTGTGTGTGTGTGTGTATGCTGTATGGGTGTACTTCCAAAGCTCGACTCTCACATAACCGACTTTCAAAATCCTGAGAAGAAAATCACGAAAGTTCAGAAACCTGAGCATCGACTGTTTACTAGGGTAAGTAAAGACTTGGCCAACATGTTCTGTTCTCCACTATAGTGTGATCCCAGAGTTTGGTATATTTAGTTAGGGGGTTGTGGGGAGCATAGCCCCTCCCCTAGGTGGTTTTATATAGCTCAGCATGAGTTTCGTTTACAGTTGGGCACGTATTTACTTACCCTGGTAAAAATCAACGTGCGGGTTTCTGAACTTTCATGATTTTCATCTTAGGATTTTGAAAGTTGGTTGTGTGAGAGTTGGGCTTTAGAAGTAGACCCATATATATATATATATATATATATATATATATATATATATATATATATATATATATATATACATACACACATATATATATATATATATATATATATATATATATATATATATATATACACACACACACACACATATATATATATATATATATATATATATATATATATATATATATATATATATATATATATATATATATATATACACACACACACACACACACACACATATATATATATATATATATATATATATATATATACACACACACACACACACACACACACACACATATACATACATGCATATTATGTACTAACAAAAATGCTCTACTATGTATAGTCAATTACATATTTATAAGATTTATTTGTTCCTCACAGATTTGCTTCTGTCGACAAAAGTGACTTATGATAACAAATATTACAACTTTTGACACTCTCTTACAGCCTTTTACACATTTTGTAGTCTCATCATTAGCAACCCTTACTCTCATCTCCTTCCTTTCAGCCTTCAGCTTCCTAGCCAGCAACTTTTTGCACCATCAGTTTCTCCCTTCATATGTCTCTCATTCTTCATAACTTTTTATCAACTGACCCTCCTCAATCAGTCTAAACTTTCACTGTACACACATAAACTATATTCATCTTATTTCCTTAGAACTCCACTCGTTGCCTGTATGTACCTCAATTCCCTGTACCCCACTCATTCATTTACTGGTTTTATCCTTCTTCCACGTGTTCTTTGTCATAATTCCGTCTCACAATGTGGTTTTCAAGGCACTGGGTGCCATTCCTTCTGTTAGATTGCCTTTTCCTTATTTTCTTCCATAATATGTTTAGCATTTTCCTCAAGCATTTCTACTATTCCCTTCTTCTCCAGTCGCATACATTACAGTTTTAGATCCATATGGCATTTATTTTTGATTTGTTAATCTGGGCAGAACACTGATCCCATTGGATCTATTGCAGTGTCAGCCCAAGGATATCCAGATCCCTCTCAGGTTCTCATCCTACCACCAACATTACCACTACAAGATCCTAGGCACATTTTCTTCGGTGAGATTTCCACTACATCCACAAATCCTTCTTTTTGACTTTTAAATATCTGAATGATGGCATTTAACACACACTCTTCAATGCGGGAATAGCAAACAGTTAATAGTATCACTTCAATGTACAAACCCTTAAGTGATTAAATAAATAACCACAAACAGATATTTCAATGGTGAATAGTATAACCTTTTTGCTTGAAATAAATAAATTGGTAAAACTCTTTATTTGCAATAAATAAAATAAAGCATTTCACTTCAATAGTAAATATGCAACAGGAAATGATTATAATAAAAATTCTGAACAGACATAATATGTAGAAAGCTCTGTCAGCTAACCTAAACCATATCTAATTTAGCTAAAAGTATATTGTGCCCTTTATGTCACTAGCTTTTAACATTAGAATAGAATCTTTACAATTCTTTTAAGACAGCTTTTTCTCACTGTATATGTCCAAGCAGAAAAATCCAATAATAGTCTTGAGGTTCTGGCAAGTTTTCCTATAGGCCTCAGTTTTGAATTTTGGAAGAAACCATCTTGTCTTTACAGTTACATACTTGTGGAGGGAGAGTTCCAAATAAGGTAATACCCTCTGACCTAGATTAACCTCTGCAAGAAGCATTAAGCTTTGAACATTACAGATGGGTGCACGGCAGATTTAATCTCACTTTCACCCTGCAATACATCCCCACAGTAGCAAATGTATAGTTTAATACACACAATTTCATACACTTCTTTTAAATATTACATATTTACTCTAGCAATTTATTTTATTTTTTATTGAATTGCTTACATTTTTTCTTAAATCAGTACAGCACAGCTCATGTATCTTGTGTTTTTCTTCTGAGAACATTTACATTTCCCATCTCATTACATCTTTTCACAAAGACATATAAACTGATCCTGTCACTACCAGTATACCATCTAACACCACTTTAACTAATACCCCTCTATCATCAACATCACTAAGAAATTATATTATACGTTCCATATATCCCATTTTTCTAGTGCTGTTACAGCTCCCTCTATCCCTTCTTTTAGATTAGATACTTTCCCAATTTCACATCCTCTACTCATCAGCCTGCTTAACTCCATATGTTTCAATTTAATCTTCTGTAGTAATCATATCTTTTCTTTGACTTAATTGCACCCTCTGCCTTTTAGTTGGGGTTGCTCTATACACACTCCATGATACTATTATTAACCCTTTATATTCTCCTTCATCTGTTCCTCTACATAATACCCTCCAGCCCACATATGTCTCTTTGGAGCTATACACACATGTCTTTGGGTATCCACCTATACTAGTATTCCTCTCTCATGGCCTACTAGTTGCTTATAATGCTTTTTTTCTTAGCTTCTGGCTTCTAGTATGCAGATTCCCATCCCCGGACTTCTAGCTAATTCTCTCTTCTTCCTCTCCTGTCTACCTTCAGTTTTAGGATTTTATCCTTAGCAACATACTGTTCCTTCATTCCTTAATCTAACTGTCCTCATTTCCCATTAGCTTTCTTCCACTCCCAGAATTTCCCTTAACTGCAGCTCCTTACTCCACATTTTGGCATTACTTGCCCTACTTTTTAATACTACTATCATGTCATCATCCACTGACTGGACTCAGCACATCCCAGTTGACTTATATCTTGCTCCTACCTCAAACCTGTCACTTCCAAGCTTTAGCCAAGGCCACACTTTCTCTCCACTAATCAAATCTTTTTCACCATTTTTTTCCTCTAGACAGGCCTAAATAATTACCTCTTTCACTTCATTCTCTTCTGAACCTAGCCTAAATTTAATAGTTGCAGCAAATGTCCTCATTGTTTATTTAAGGTTTTCTTTCACCAATGCATACACGTAAACATACTGTTATGCATTGGTGGATTAAGTGTGCCATATTGTGTTGATGTCTTAAAACCCTTACGATTACAAAACTCTTGCATGATAATATCAATTACTGGTGCCCATAACTCTCTAAACTTTGAACCAGAGACCTGACCCTATCTGCTAATCTAACCTGCTTCTGAACACACCTTTGCCTGCATTATGTTTATGTACTTTATATGCATTCTACTGTTCTAAAGTGTTTCCATATTCCACCCCAACCCACACCCCTACCATTGCGTACAGCATTTCTTATTTCTGTCTTTTGACAGAACTTGTTTTCACCCACAAATGCATCTTACTGCACTTACTATGCAAAATCTCCTTTGCTCACAGCTATCATTCCACCAGTGTAAATACCAGTATAAATACCTCACCATTCAACCGTTATACTTCATGCCATTTGCAAGTTAATAGAACTACTTAACATAACCCTTGGGACAATACCTGTAACACACTGCAATGGTACAATTTGTAATAAAAGTCTGTAGCTGAGACAAAGTGTAGTACAAGTAGCAGTTTGAAAAAATCATCTCCACCTTTGAGGTTATACAATTGACGTCAAATGTATATGTTTTACTTTTATATATTATAGCATGGGAAGTGGTTATAACCTGGCTCTTTGGGTGCCTATTAAGACAGGTGCACCAGTTATCCTCTGTCCTTCTCCCATTTCACTCAACTTCTAAGACCAGCCTTTTCCATAAACCTCTTCCACTGACCCTACATACGTGTACATAAATTCACCACTACCCAAACAAAATGGAGAATAGCAGAAACACCAGCATAATCTCTAATTTGTCTTCATTCCATAATGTTAGCCATTATCCATCCTTTCCTAAGTGTTTGTGACTTCCTGTCTCTGAGCATCTCCCGACAAAGCTGCATCTTGACCAACTGCCTCTCTACTTCCACTTCTTTATCAGTTTTCCAGTATCATGCAGGTAGCTGGATGCCTAGTCTGATTCTTAACTTAGAATCAGATCAGTTTATGTCCTACTTTTCATTAGGTTCCCTCATATCATTTTCTTAGAATATTCTTTGGAAGCCTACTTGACAATTTCAAAATAACGTAGTCCAAACAATACCCCCAGCACTTACATTGGTAAGATTTTTGGGATTCTGACTAGTAAGCTCTCATTCCAACCCGTAGTTACTATATGTCTTCAATATGTCTTCAATAACTTATTGATATGTCATGCAAGAAACTGCCCCCCCCCCCCACATACACACACACACACACACACACACACACACACACACACACACACACACACATATGGAGGCTGCCTAATGTCTGTATTAACCGTTCGGTGCAGCACAGTATCAAATGACTTGAAAGTCTTGATAAGCAACATTTGTCCACAATCACAACTCATTTTATCGATTGAATCCATATTGGCTGGGATCATGCAACCTCTTCCCTCTCATTACTGAATAATTCTTATTAAATAGCTTATTGATGTATATGCTATAGATATGGCAAAAATGTACAGCAGTATTTCCTAGAAGCACAATAACAAACCCCACCCAAATATCACACTCAACTTAATCTGTTCTAACTCCTTACAACATTCCCTGCATATTTAATGAATATTGGTTACCTAAATAATCACAACCCTTACAGTTATTGATGTGTAGATAATGAATATTCATTAGTCAAGTCCCATCTGCTGATCATTGTGCTTTTAAAAAAATCTGAATCCAAAGCTCCAGCTGTAAGACTGCAGTCAAGGGAAATGTTCAAAGAGGCGTGACTCATTAAAAACACAAAAAATGTTGTTAAAGGGAGGCACTCCAGAGTGAAGTCACAGAAACAAACAAAAAAGTTTGAACGCATAGAAAATGAGAAGAGAAAAGTGTCAGTGTAGATGCCTTTTTACTAGTACTTAAAATAGGCCGTAGCAAAAAAATATGTGAAAAAAAACTAAAAAAGGGTAAATTTAATAATGTCCAAAGTGAGGGAACAAATATATGGCATGTATAGGCATAGTATGATCAGATGACAGTCAACTGTGGATGCAAGATCCTCCACACACACACACACACACACACACACACACACACACACACACACACACACACACACACACACACACACACACACCAAATGTGATGAATTTGAAAGTAATACACCATCTAAACGCTCAGCAGACTTTATCAAAATTAAACTTAGATTCAGGGGCTTTACACACCATCTCTGCAAGCTAGTTAAACAGATGGATTTTATTTTCTCCTGTAGACAAAGGGCTTTATGTGGTAGCTATGAACTTGGATTACTAAAAGGTCTTAAATACTGTTAACATTTTATTATTGGTATAATGCCAGAAAGAGACCAGATTCAATGATATTGCATTAAACTGGCTCCAAAATTACCTACTTGAATACTGTGAATTTACTGTACAGCCACAGAGCTCATCAGCCTTAGCTAGCATACTTCAAAGATCCACTGTAGCACCTCCACATGTCACACTCTTCACTAATGATAACACCCATTGTACTGGCAACTCTGCATGAATATAATCAATGATCTTATCTTACTCTACAATGCCTTCAGTCTGAAGTGCTCTCCCCACTTTGTTTGTATTTTTTCATTTGCAATCAGTTTACTTCTGTTAAGTCATTGTTTAAGAAACAACTGGGACAACATTACAATCAAGAATTTGCTCTCAGACACTGGCTTAACAAAAGTAAACTGACTGCAGATGAAAAAAAAAATAAAGTAGTCACACAATGAAAGAAGTATAAAAACATTGCAGTTATCTGTTTCAGGTGCATCTGGTTAAATAGATAAGGTCTTGAGTTAAACATCCTTTAGCCTAATCACTGACCAAACTTTCAAGAACATATTGATAATATAGTCAAACAAATAAAGCAAAATCTCACTCACATTTCAGAAGAAACAACTGACACATAGAAAAGTTGTACTACAGACATTACTTATTTACAAATTATTTAATGGTAGGAAAACACTAAAGCATTATCTATTTCTCCTAACTGTGTCAGTATAAAAGTCTTGAAAAAAACAAATAGTCTCAGGTAACTAAACCCATTATGAGTGGAACTGATGACTTCACCCTGAGCCCCCAGAATGGGGATGAAAACAGTTCATCTTACAGAAGCAAATCCCTTCAAAGTACATTGCACTAACTGAAACACCATAAGTAAACGGGCCATCGATTGTACTTGGAAATCAGACATAGAACCAGCTGAATCAAATAATAAAAATGAAGAAGTGGTGGGAACCATTTCTGTATATCGGTCACCTATCCATCAGGTCAACAAGTTCAAGCTGCATTTAAAAGGGATGTCCCATCATTGCAGTTAAGGTTTAATTAACTGAAAGTACTATCTCAGATGCATGAACAACTTTTTGTTGAATCCCTTATCTAAAGATGTAAAATAATTCTGGGAGGCTTTATTAAATGGAGGATGGATATAAATTAATTTCACAGAATTTATTACTTGTAATTCACATGCACAAAAAGGTGGCAGCCTGCTTCCCTGTGTTGTAATTACAGGGAGCAAAAACAAAGCAAATTTCACAAAGACCACACTATTTTTCAAATTCAAGATGTGCTGGATCGTTTGTATGGGTCACGGTTTTGGACCAAGGCAAGGCAGATAATTAGTAGACCAGTTGCAGTTATTGTCAGATCATAGGCACCATGCATGTGGATTACAGTTCCATTCGGATTATCATCTGATGTGTCAGAGTTTTGATTAAGCATGAATGAGTGGTTATTGGGTTTCTATGAAGAAATATGTCAGTCTTACCTAGATGACAATGCATTACACAATCTCATGCTGCCAGAGAAGTCAGCAAAGTCAGGAAATTATGCCAACATAATGACTTATGCTGACAGTCATATAAGTGTGAGGTGCTCAAAACATCAAGTAATAGTTTTGGGGGGAAAAAAATCAATCAAAGATCAAAATGTATAGGATCCTCCTGAAACTGCACAAGTTCAAGAGCTTAGAGACAAAAGATCAACAGAGGTGGATAAGCTAAGAAAAATATTGGGATTTAGGTATCGCACTGAAGGCACTATATGCATACTTTCTCAGTTTGAAAAAAATTGTAGTTTGTCCTCAGAAAGCAAGCAAGTCTGCTGGAGTCAATCACAAGCTTAAAACCAATTAAAAAAAAAAACTAAAAGGGGGCAGATTCCTTTCTCTTCAGTCAATTATAAGGCCGAAAATCATCAGTTAATACCCGGTTATCTAGTATTCAAATTTGTGTGTCCTTGGGGAATTTAATTTTGTAGAAAATGTTGTTTTATATTATGTCACATGTCAGAAAGGTTTGAGAGCAGTCCTATCTATCAGAAGCAAAATAGAAAATGTTTGTAATTACATATGAGTGAAGGATTGTGACAATTCCTGAGAAAGAGGTAATACAGCAAACTCTCAGTTAATCGGCACCCATGGAGATTGGTAGATGCCGGATAACTGTAGTTTCTGGTTGCTTGAGAGTTACTATTAAAAATAGGCTTGACTAATACTGTACCCTATACTATTTGTTTGATTTGACCTGTTCTCAAGTTGGGGAAAGAAGGAATTTATTCCTGTCTTTCTTTTTAAAGCTACAAAACTCTAAAAACGTAAGGTTATGTTTCTGCAGGGGAGGGGGGCAGAAAGTGCAAAACATGAAAATTATATTGTATGTCTTCGAATTTTTTTTTTTTTACCAGTTGCTTGAGAGTGCTGGTTGCTTGATTTTCAGTTGAGTTTATTGTATATTATTTTGAGCAGACTATAATTTATTTTTGTTTTTTACATGTTTTCCCCTGTCACTGCCAACTGTCATGACACCCACCCCCCCACTGGACTCAAGATCTTTTGATCCCTAAGGTTGAAGAATTCTCCTCAGATCTCCAATGGTGAGAGACATTCAGAAGCAATTAGGTAATGAGAGCTGTTTTTGTATGAAAGACCCTAACCCCCTCCCCTTTTTCACAACTCCTAAGCTCTTTCTTCAGCTTGAGTGTACTCCTTCATGCGTTTGCCAAGGGCTACTGTAAAAAAAAACAGGGGTAGCCATGCCCACATCATTCCTGTACTGTACCACCCCCCCCAATGGCTCTCTCCCTGCCCTCTGGCAGTGATTAGATTGAATACAGCAGCATGAGATGACTAGGACATACCCTCTCTCTCTCTCTTTCTCTCTCCCAAAATGTGCACTTCTATCTTCCTAGCCTCACTGTCAAGTGATGAAGCTGCTAATCAAACCTTATACATGGACTAATAAAGCTGACCAAGCCACTGCTATGAATATCTTTATGAAGCTTACATTTTATGCTAAGGTTCATAGGTTCATAGGTTCATAGGTTCATACTAGGCTATCTGCCCTAGGGCATTTATAAGCCTAGCCAGAATGTGTTTGGCTTTCGCCACCCATTTTAAATTTATTTTGCTATGCCCTTTTTCGAGGTTAGTATACTGTGCCTCTGTCTAACAGTGACACAGAGGTGATACCTGGGGTAAACCTACGATCTCCCATCCACTCATCAAGATTCCTCTTGAAGAGAGTCAATGAGGGACTCTGCCTAACCTGGACTGGGATTTTATTCCAGAGTTAAGGGAACCTCTGGGTTATGAATCTGTCCCTCCAGCATGTCCTATTTATTTCAGTGCTGAGGTTCAAGTCTCTAGGCGTAGCTCGATGGGATTTGGATTTTCTGAGGTGCAGCATGTCCATTAATTCCGGGTTGGACATGGCTTTATACGTCAGGCACAGATCGCCTCTGAACAGGCGGTATGCCACTGAGTAGAGCTGGAGTTTCTTTAACCGGGCAGCATATGGCATCTGTTTGAACCCTTTGATCCTCTTGGTGAGGTACTTTTGGGGTCTTTCCAGCTGCTGCAGGTGTCTGGTAAGGTACATCCCAAAGGGGTCATTGTACTCAATTATGGGCCTGATGAGGGATGAGTAAAGAGGCACGATGACCTCCCCTGATCTAGATGTGAATCCCTTCATGATTAGGTGGGCTATATAAAATGTTTTTCTAACCACTTTGGCCACGTGGTTGTCAAATGAGAGATTGCTATCAACTTGGGTCCCCAGGTCCCTAATTACTTCTTCTGTACTTAATGGATTACCACCTATGTGGTAATTTGTGGGCACTTTGTTTTGCCAAAGGGGATGACTATACACTTTTGGCATTTAGCTTGAGGCCATGGCTCTGGCACCAGTTGTCTGTTTCTATGAGGCCCTTTTGGAGGATGCTTGTGTCGGCTGGAGAGTCAATTATGGCACCCAGTTTGCAGTCATCTGCGAACTTGGTCAGCCACAGTCCTTCCGTGTTGGCCTGTACCTCCAAGAAATATATACCGAACAAGAGAGGTCCCAGGACTGAGCCTTGTGGGACACCACTTGTAACTGGTTTGGAGTCTGACATGGCTCCAGCAATTCTAACCATGTGGGTTCTGTCCTTGAGCCAGTTTGCAATCCATCTAGTGACATAGGGGTTTATATATAAGCTGGTGAGCTTATCTATAATGCCCGAGTGGGGTATTGTATCGAAGGCTTTTGCGAGGTCCAGGTAGGCTGTGTGGACCACCTTCCCCTCGTCAATGGCCTTGGTGACTGTTTCAAAGAAATCAACCAGGTTTAGGTGGCAGGATCTGCCCTTAACAAAGCCGAACTGGGTAGGATCCAATGTTTGTAGGTCCCCAATATCTTTATTTATGAGGTCCATGATGATCCTTTCCATAACTTTGCAGACAAAGCTAGTCAGGCTTATGGGGCGATAGTTTCCAGGATCCGTTGAGGCACCACCTTTATGGAGAGGGACCACTGTTGCTGTACGCCACTCTTTGGGCACATATCCTGTAGTAAGGCTGAGATTGAACAGTAGTTTTATGTTTGGGTTTAGCTCTTCTTGGAGTTCATGTAGGACGCAGCCCGAGACACCATCTGGTCCCATTGATGCTGTGTTTTTTGCTTTGGAGAGGGCGGCTCTTACCTGAGCATCTGAGATGTCAGGGGGGGCAGCACTCTGCTGGGATAGATATTTGCCCTTTTGGTGGGGAGGGGGGGGGAGTTTGCGCTGAACCTGTCAGCTAGGATGTTGGCAATGTCTGTGGGTTCGGTATATTTTTTGTCATTTTGGACTAATTCTGAGCATATCTGGGAATTACCACCCAGGTTCCTAACATAACTAAAGAAAGCCATGTGGTTATCCTTAGTGTCCTGTGCAATTTTTCTCTCGAAGCTGGCCTTAGACAATTTTATGTGTGCCCGTAGTTTTTTGCTAATACTGATCAGTGATGCCTTCCCTTTTTGGGATTTTGCTCTATCATTTAGTAGCTTCCTCCTTCTATTGTATAGTTTGTTTATGGCTGGGGTCCACCAGACAGGACGTCTGCCTTTGGAGGATTGGGTCTTGGTTTTATTTGGGATCGCATGATCCATGCATTCCTGAAGGTGTTCATAGAATGCGTTTATAAAGGATTCTGCAGTCTGGGCCGTATTTTCCACAGGCCTGGGGGCTTTGAAGGATTCCACCTCAGTTTTGAGGAGTGTGAAATTTGCTTTAGAGAAGTTTTTCACTGTGGTTTTCTGGGCAGGGGGTGGGGTCAGGATGTGAATATCCAGTGAGATTAGTTTATGGTCTGATCTTACCAGTGAGGGATACACTTCTGGTCTGGAGCATAGAGTCCCCATGTTGGTGATGATCAGGTCCAGTATGTTTTCCCCTCTTGTGGGAGTGGTAACAAGTTGTTCCATAGCATTTGAGTTTATAAATTCTAGGAACCTTTGGGCTAGGGTGTTGGAGCTAGAGTAATGCTCCCAGTCTATGTTTGGGTAGTTGAAGTCACCCAATATAATGGTGTTTGGAGAGACCTTCATATTTTCCAGTGTTCTCAGGAAGGCCGAGTGGGGTTCCTGGGTTTGGGAGGGTGGTCTGTAGCAGGCTATAAACTGGAAGGCAGTTTTACCCACTGTTAGTTGCACATGGATAGTCTCTGATGCTTCATGCTTTGCCACCAACCTGGAGGTGTGGGTATCTTTGATGAATATCGATACTCCCCCTCCTTTTGTGGTTCGGTCAAAGTTTTGGGGCCGAAAAGCATGGTATGAGGTATAACCTGGTAGTGCTGGGGTGCTCTTGGGAGCCCTGAACCAGGTTTCTGTTACTGCACAGATATCGATGTTCTCCATGCTAAGGAGAGTTTCGAGTGCGTGCATCTTGAGGTTTAGACTCCTGGCGTTGAGTAGCATTACTCTTAGTTTCTTATCCCTTGTGATACCTATGGAGGTGGGTTTGTCTTTTGAGCCTTGCCTAAAAAAGGCACTATGGGGGTAGCAAGAGCCTTTGCCAATATCCGAAAGCCCAGGGGTGACAGGTGCAAGCCGTCCCTAGCGAAGCATCGTGGCTTGTCGAGCATATCATCCCAAGCTGACAGGCATTGGATCCCCTTTGAATGACACCAGTACTTAAGCCAATTGTTGAAATTGATCACCTTGTCTTCATATTGTGGCATCATTCTTGGTGAGGGTAAGATGCTACTCAAGGTCAGGGTCATACCGGCCTGGGCTACATGCTCAGAGAGCTCCTTTATGTCTCTTTTCATGTAGTCCAGGGAGGTACGTCTCAGGTCATTCACACCAGCATGGACAATGACTGAGTCATATTTGTACTTGCCTTGGAGTGACCTGAGTGCTTGTGTTATGTGGCGGATCCTAGCGCCCGACAGGCTGCTCACTGTGACCCTCTCCTTGTTCAGCCTGGTGAGCGGGACGTCAGTGTGCCTGACGATAGAGTCACCTATTACAAGTGTATCAGGTGTGTTGTTTAGTCTTAAGGGCTGTAACTGTTTGGCACACTGGCTTTGTGAGCTCTAGTATGACCACAGAAATCTCACCACTACTACCATAACTAAATCAGTTTTGTTTCTATTAATTGTGTACAATTTTTATCAGCTTCAGGTGAGTTAGCTTTTATATCCTGTATTAATTTTCTGTATTACTTCTTGCTGATTTTTGTTTTGTGTTTTTGGAGCTTTTCTTCCCTCTATTGAAAAAGGGCTCACCTTGGCCGAATGGACTTTCCCAGTTAACAACCTGCAAATAAATAAAATAAATAAATAAATAAAATGACTAAGGTGAGGAATTCAAAAGTATTCCCTAGACTTCAGAAGTACTGTGGGATAATGGTCAACCAAAGAGATTTAGCTGAACTGGCTGGCTGGAGAAATGTTGGGAAACTGACTGTCTAGAGTAGCAGGTAATTCTTAAGTACTAATTTGTTTGTGTCTTTCGGCTTTTCCCGGTTAGGGGTCACCACAACGGAACTCCGGTCCGCTAATGATTGGTAGTTGATTTTTACGTGCCGAGTTACCAGCCCTGATGCACAACCTTCAACGAAGGTATGCCCATTCATGTATGTCACCACGCAGAAGACGCTCTAGCTGAGAATCGAACCGGACAGCGTCTTACTATGAGGTGACAACGCTACCGCAGCACCACCACCGTGGATACTAAGCACTAATTTGCGAGACGGCAAATTAAATCAGCTATTTCTCTGGAATTAGCAAGAGGACTTATTCTATAAAAGATCAAGGATGAAAAGTGGGGCAGTGCTGCTCAGTACTCAGCTAAGTTGCCTACAGTGCAGAAGTGCGCAGCTGCGTTGCCCGCAGAGCAGCAGAGAACCTGGGAGGGTTTTACTAACTGGTGTCTCGGGAAAAATAGTTTCTAGGTGTTTTTATGGCTATGCAAGGCACGTCTAGCTCCTGTTTCATGGTGCACAGCCATGAGCAAACTCAAGACTTAACAGACAGGTGAAATTAAACAGTTTTAAACTAGTTTGCCAATGGGAAATGACAACTGAGCCTTCCTCCAGCGATCTCCAGTCCAGACAAGGCTATATCCACACTCTTCTGCCACAAGGTCGCAGGGGAGCCCTTCATAATGTAAGACGGCTGAATCTGAGTTCAGCTGTATGAAAACAGGCTAGACACAGCAAGTCTGGATCTAGTCTATACTAACTAAGCAAAATTTCAGTGCAAAAGAGGTGCAGGTAATAAGCAGGCACAAACAGTAAAACAGCCAAAAAGGCACAAATTAATGCAGTAAGAAAGTAAAATGCAGATGAAAAGTGCAGACCAACCTCAAAATAAGCTTAATTTCTTGTTCTTAACTTTGGACGGCTTGGATTCAAGCAGAAACACTCTGGACCTTTGGTAAAGGATGCCAAACGCAGAGCAGCTCTGGTTAATCGAGCCAGAAAATGTGCAATAAATGTTATAATGAAAGATAAATATAAGAATTTCTGAGAAAGAATAAGTTTCAGGAATAAATGTAATGATTCTGTAAATGAAGATATGAAAGAATAGCAGAATAAAACATTTTTATGGAGACTGAATATAAAAACAGAAAAGAATGGTATTGAAATATACTGAATGAATACTTATTACATATACCCATGGAAGCATTTAGGAAATGAAGAGAGAAATGTGATTAAAATAAAACTCACATGGCGTAAAAAAATGATGAATGTGGAGATTGACAATAGATAAACTGCCTGTTACAGCTAACATACCTTTGCAAAAAAATACAAAAAAGGGTTGAAACAATGCAACTTGTTTTTTATGACTTACTCAAGAGTGAAAGAATTCTGGGAAAAAGTATGCAAAGATAAGATATTGAAAGGTTTCAAAAATGCTGAAGATATAAATATGAAAATGATAGAACATCGTTACTATGGTTCATAGGTTCATAGGTGTTTACTAGGCTAACGAGCACAAGGATCTTTTTAAGCCTAGCCATGCATCCCAAATCTCTGACAAGTTCTGGTACCCTTGATAAGTGTAAGCATGGGCCTGGGAGATGAATCATTTACAGGTTTCCTGTGTTCATTAGGGTCATAGGTGCCAAATCAGGGAGGAATTTCTGGTTTCACATCCAATTGCCCAAGCTACACTTCAATTGAGTTAGGGAGAAACTTTGCTTCATATGGTAACACAAAACACAAAGAGTTGAAAGAGATTGATAATTAGGATAACCATGAAATGTGTGCTGATAAAAATCATGTTATTCTAGCAACTTTTTTAAGTTAATAACAACAATATATAAAATCTGTCACTGTTTTTGGTCTTTGTCCCCCATTATTTTAGGCTTTGTCCAGATATCTTACACTAAGAGGTTGAGAGGCTGTAAGACATGCCCAGATATCTGCAAAGGAAGTGTTATAGAATTACATAGCGTCATTGGCTGGTCACGAAGAGTGGCAGCTATTTTCTATATTAAAGAAAATAAATGCATGGCATCAAGATGAAAAAGAATATGATTTACTTAAATGTGACTTTCAGCCAGTACACATGTCACATTTGAAATGCTGTGGGCACATTTCTGCATATCACTAGGGGTGCACCTGCTGAGCACAACAGGTGTGGTCAGGAGT